>NC_084557.2:16803191-16893191 GCF_033978685.3 Nerophis lumbriciformis | reverse complement strand
TAAAACATTTACTGAGTGTTGTTAAAAGGAAAGGCCATGTAACTAAAAATGCCCCTCT
Organism: Nerophis lumbriciformis; assembly: GCF_033978685.3. Classification (NCBI taxonomy): domain Eukaryota; kingdom Metazoa; phylum Chordata; class Actinopteri; order Syngnathiformes; family Syngnathidae; genus Nerophis; species Nerophis lumbriciformis. The sequence goes on along the minus strand of NC_084557.2, from coordinate 16,893,133 downwards.
GCCAACGTTTTGGCAATGTGTTGCTGCCATTAAATTCTAAGTTAATGATTATTTGCACAAAAAAAAAACAAGTTTCTCAGTTCGAACATTAAATATCTTGTCTTTGTGGTCTATTCAATTGAATATAAGTTGAAAAGGATTTGCAAATAATTGTATTCTGTTTTTATTTACAAATTACACAACATGCCAACTTCACTGGTTTTGGGTTTTGTAGAAGGAGGGATCAGTGTTGCCAACTTAACGGCTTCGTTGTTAATGTGTGTTCAGACCTCTGTAGATTGTCTTTATCTAAATAACAACCAGCAATACGTCTAGAATTTTGTTATATATATACACTTACACACACATATATATTTATATATATATGATGTATGTAACCTGTGAAAATCTGCTGTACAGTATGTGTGCATGGGTCCTATTTTTAGGAACACTATTACAAAACCTCACAATAATGTCTGATTGAATGCTAAAAACGTTATGACAGACCGCCTTAAAAACGGTATGGAATTTTTTTTTTTTTTTTACTGAATGAGACACCCAGAATGTACATGAAAATAAAGAATATGGGATTTTCAATATTAGCTATGAACGATAAAACACTGAATATTGACAGCATATGAAAGTACCACTCCTCTCGATAAAAAAAACTCATACAATCTGATATTTCTGATATATCACTAAGCTTTAGAACTTTGTGGTAAAAATGTCCTTCCGAGTCTGTCCCTGACACCCGCATTTCAGGCTGGCCGCTCTGGAAACACTCAGTGGAAACGCTCCCCACCCACACTGCTTGGTGCCTCGTCTGAGCTGCTGTGACTTACATTACCATAGTAACTAGTATATCATGCAAAAGCGCAGATTCCAACCGTTGAAATACTTTGTATAGTTCAAGACTTACGGTCATTTGAAAACATCACTGCACATCATAATGGCAGCTACAGTTTCCATCTTAAAAAAAAATATTTGGGAATGTCCGGCGGGCCAGATTGAAAAGCTTAACGGGCCGCATGCTCTAATATGATGTATTTGATTGTATTATTTTTCAAGCATGTCTGAAATAATCTTTTAAAATCAAATCAAATGAATGCCATGTTTTGTGTTAGATTTGTATAGGTTTTTTTGTCGGTGGTCAGTAAATCATAAGAAAAAAACTGAACTTGCATTGAATTCTATAAAACACTGTGGTTAGATTCTTATTTTCACATTGCTCATCATATCAAATAGATGGAAGCAGCATTTTCTTTCTGCCTTTGTGTCCTCACTTCCCCTCAGCTCTAATATCCACAACATTCCAGACATTCTGCCACTGGAGTTATCAATTACTTGTTAATCAAAACACTCAGAAAGCGAAAGTTACAAACCGGAGCCAAAACTAATTTGGAACAGGACCTCTGTGTGTTTTCTCCCTTGCTTAGCTTGTTCGACAATATTAGTTCTTGATTAGATTTCACTTGGTTTGCCAGACACCGTTTTGGCTTTTCCTTCTATATTCCCATAGCTTTTAAGCTAATTGAAGAAAGCGTCTCTTTTTTTCAAAGGAAATAACTTCCCTTAGTTTTATAATGCACCACCTCCTGCTCTTTTATACAATGTGGCTTCTTACAATATGATGCTGTTTCTGTTTTGTCAGGAAAGGATTTGAGCCTGCAACAAGAGTATCACAAAATCAAATACATATATATGACTTAATTCAATGAAGTTATCGAGTTGGCTAATGGAACGGGAGCAATGGCATTAATGGCCTGCTTGCATGCACATGGGATGAAACATAAGACAAAAGAGCTTTCCGGAAACAATAAATGAGCTTCCCTGGTGACTGAAAATACCAATGGGCCTCTTTCAAATATTCAAAGCTGGGTGATGACATATGCACAGTGGCAGACCTTTTATCATTTTTAGATCCAACACGGCTTTATTTTCTCCTAATCTACTGTCAAAATGTACGTGCTTTATAGGCCTTAGGCACATTCAAACATTTGAAAGTAATTTCTCAAAATTCGGAAATGTCAACCTGTTAGTCAAACATGTCTGCAGTGTTACTGTAGATCAAAGGTCACAGGGGCAATTGCCTAGAGCGGAATTTTCTAGGGGGTGCCACGAATATGATGGGGGGGATTGGGGGGGGGGGACAAATCAGATTGTAACAACCAAATTGAACCCTCTATACCAGGGGAGTCAAACTCAAGGCCCGGGGGCCAGATCTGGCCCGCTACATCATTTTATCTGGCCTGCAAACAGCTGGAAATTATGTGTCAATAAAGTACTTAACATTTTCTTACTAAATGTAATTTTTTTTTTAAATTTTGACAGAAAAAAATATATGTACTGCTTGAAACACATACTTGCCAACCTTGAGACCTCTGATTTCGGGAGGTGGGGGGCGTGGTTAAGAGGGGAGGAGTATACTTACAGCTAGAATTCACCAAGTCAAGTAATATATATAAGAAATACTTGACTTTCAGTGAATTCTAGCTATATATATATATATATATATATATATATATATATATATATATATATATATATATATGTGTGTATATATATATATATAGATATATATATATATATACATATATATATATATTTATATATATATATATTTATTTTATTTTATATATATATATATATATATATATATAAATAAGAGAAATACTTGAATTTCAGTGTTCATTTATTTACACATATACACACACATAACACTCATCTACTCATTGTTGAGTTAAGGGTTGAATTGTCCATCCTTGTTCTATTCTCTGTCACTATTTTTCTAACCATGCTGAACACCCTCTCTGATGATGCATTCTGCTTCGTCTCCTTGTTGTGTGCGCAGTTGTGCACTGCACTCTCTAAAAGCCCTAGATGTTAATGTCACATATGCATGTACAGTAGATGGCAGTATTGTCCTGTTTAAGAGTATCACAACATTGCTGTTTACGGCAGACAAACTGCTTTACGGTAGACAAAAACGTGACTGCTGTTGTTGTGTGTTGTTGCCGCGGTGGGAGAACGTTAATGAAACTGCCTAACAATAAACCCACATAAGAAACCAAGAACTCGCCCTCGATCATTCTACAGTTATAACGTGATTGGGCAGGCACGCTGTTTATATTGTGGGAAAGCGGACGTGAAAACAGGCTGTCGACACGTCACTCAGGTCCGCCTGAATTTCAGGAGATTTTCGGGAGAAAATTTGTCCCGGGAGGTTTTCGGGAGAGGCGCTGAATTTCGGTAGTCTCCCGGAAAATCCGTGAGGGTTGGCAAGTATGTTGAAACAGCATGCCTTTTAAACCTTATCCATTATTTCAACAAATATTTCAGTATATTATCATACTTTCCTAAATGTTTTTGTCTAAATAAAAATGTAATAAAAATAAGTAAATTTACAGCAAACTACCCATCAAATTCATAAAAATTACAATAAAAAAAAAAAGGAGAAAAAAAATAAAAATAATAAATTAAATAAAACTAAAAACGACAATACATTTTACGGTGTTCTTCACAGCATTTTACTGTTAATTGAAAAAAGCTACCACTGTTTTTTGCGTCAAAATTCTTTTTACTGCAAAATCTACGGTTGTTGTTTTTAACGGTGTATTACTATAAATGGAAAGACGTTAGATTGGTTTTTGCTGTACAAAAACTGGCAGCTAAGTTGCCAGAATAAAAGAAAAAGTTGTACTGATTTTCCATTAACAATATAATGTTGTAAATACCAATGTAAATTTAACACAAAAATTCTGGCAACCAACCTGCCAGCTTTTTCAGAAACCCCTCCCCCCCCCCCCAAAAAAAAACACTGGTACTCTATTTCCATTTACCGTAAAATGTTGTAAAAATTTTTTTTTTTTTTTAAAACACTATATTTTACGGGGAAAACATGCAAACTCCACACAGAAAGATCCCGAGGCCGGGATTGAACTCACTACTACTCAGGCTTCGTCCCACTTCCAAAGACTTGCACCTGGGGATAGGTTGATTGGCAACACTAAATGGTCCCTAGTGTGTGAATGTGAGTGTGAATGTTGTCTGTCTATCTGTGTTGGCCCTGTGATGAGGTGGCGACTTGTCCAGGGTGTACCCCGCCTTCCGCCCGATTGTAGCTGAGATAGGCTCCAGCACCCCCCGCGACCCCGAAGGGAATAAGTGGTAGAAAATGGATGGATGGACTATACTTTACAGTAAAATGTTGAAAATGTAATGTTTTAACTGTAAAATTGACAGTTCACTTAAAACAATTTATATAATTAATAATGAAATCCAGAGGCATATTCAGACATTATTCGCTGTTACAAGCGGCCCTCTGATGGCAGCCATAACTGCGATGTGGCCCTCAATAAAAACGAGTTTGACATCCCTGCTCTATACAATGTATAATCAATAAATCCAACAATCCCATAATTTAATACAATTTGGAAAAACAACGGTCAACAATGGTCTATTTTTTTTCTTGAGCAGAATGAATAAGTCAAGGCAGGAAATACCGTATTCTTTTAGAATTATGTCAGTCACATTTACATAACCGTTGGCCCTGGTCGGATCTTCATTTATGCAAATGATAAATGGTTTTGCAGACCAAGATATATGAGAAGAACGAGTGTTTCATTTTGGTTTCATTTATTTGACTATTAAAAGCGTTGGCTTTGGTGTTGTCAAAATGATGTATTTCTTGAGGATATTGCATATGGACATCCCAGGATGGGAACAATAGGCGAGATGCTGCCTTTGCGGGCTTTATTGTTGGTCATGTCGTGTAGTCTGTCTCTAAAAATAATGAGCCGAGGAAATGTTTGAAACATTTTAAGGTCTCTGGGTTTACCACAGTAATTTCAATTATTGTGCACTGCGTTTGCACGATGTTTTCGGCCGCAGAAGGTGCATGTGAAAGTATACTTGTTCATATTGTGGTTTTCTTAAAATAGGAGCTCACATGTTCTTTTAAATTTGATGGTATTTTGATTTATATCAAATATGTACTTTGTGTACTGAGAAGTTGGTTGTTCGGATCAGGGTTTTATGCTGCTCAATCGATACCGGTCGTCCATGAGTGAGGTCGGCCATTACGATTACTGTATTAACTGTAAATATTTTTACATTCATGGTGAGCACTATTGACTGTATGATCTGAAAAATAACCAGCATCACGAGTACTGAGTGCATTAATCCAGTGGTCCCCAACCGGTACCGGTCCGTGGATCGATTGGTACCGGGCCGCACAACAAATTAAAAAATAAATAAATAAATAAATATTACATTTTTTTTTATTAAATCAACATAAAAAAACACAAGATACACTTAAAAATAGTGCGCCAACCCAAAAAACCTCCCTCCCCTCATTCGCACAAAAGGGTTGTTTCTTTCTGTTATTAACATTTCTGGTTTCTACATTATATATCAATATAGATCAATACAGTCTGCAGGGATACAGTCCGTAAGCACACATGATTGTATTTTTTTATGACAAAAAAATAAATAAAAAATACAGTCGTGATCAAAAGTTTTCATTCACTTGTAAAGAACATAATGTCATGGCTGTCTTGAGTTTCCAATACTTTCCACAACTCTTATTTTTTTGTGATAGAGTGATTGGAGCACATACTTGTTGGTCACAAAAAACATTCATGAAGTTTGGTTCTTTTATGAATTTATTATGGGTCCAAATCTGCTGGGTCAAAAGTATACATACAGCAAAGTTAATATTTGGTTACATGTCCCTTGGCAAGTTTCACTGCAATAAGGCGATTTTGGTAGCCATCCACAAGCTTCTGGCAAGATTCTGGTTGAATTGTTGACCACTTCTCTTGACAAAATTGGTGCAGTTCAGCTAAATGTGTTGGTTTTCTGACATGGACTTCTTTCTTCAGCATTGTCCACACGTTTAAGTCAGGACTTTGGGAAGGCCATTCTAAAACTTTAATTCTAGCCTGATTTAGCCGTTCCTTTACTACTTTTGACATGTGTTTGGGGTCATTGTCCTGTTGGAACACCCAACTCAACCCAAGACCCAACCTCTGGGCTGATGATTTTAGGTTGTCCTGAAGAATTTGGAGGTAATCCTCCTTTTGCATTGTCCCATTTAAAGCACCAGTTTCATTGGCAGCAAAACATGCCCAGAGCATAATACTACCACCACCATGATTGACGGTAGGAATGGTGTTTCTGGGATTAAAGACCTCACCTTTTCTCCTCCAAACATATTGCTGGGTATTGTGGCCAAACAGCTCAATTTTTGTTTCATCTGTGGTTTTGTTTCATCTGACCACAGAACTTTCCAACAGAAGGTATTGTCTTTGTCCATGTGATGTCAGATGAAACAAAAATTGTCCACAATACCCATCAATATGTTTGGAGGAGAAAAGGTGAGGCCTTTAAAGGGGAACATTATCACAATTTCAAAAGGGTTAAAACCGTTAAAAATCAGTTCCCAGTGGCTTATTTTAATTTTCAAAGTTTTTTTCAAAATTTTACCCATCACGCAATATCCCTATAAAAAGCTTCAAAGTGCCTGATTTTAACCATCGTTATATACACCCGTCCATTTTCCTGTGACGTCACACAGTGATGCCGATACAAACAAACATGGCGGCTAGAACAGCAATGTATAGCGACATTAGCTCGGATTCAGACTCGGATTTCAGCGGCTTAAGCGATTCAACAGATTACGCAAATATTGAAACGGATGGTTGTAGTGTGGAGGCAGGTAGCGAAAACGAAATTGAAGAAGAAACTGAAGCTATTGAGCAATAACGGTTTGAACCGTATGCAAGCGAAAACGACGAAAACGACACGACAGCCAGCGACACGGGAGAAAGCGAGGACGAATTCGGCGATCGCCTTCTAACCAACGATTGGTATGTGTTTGTTTGGCATTAAAGGAAACTAACAACTATGAACTAGGTTTACAGCATATGAAATACATTTGGCAACAACATGCACTTTGAGAGTGCAGACAGCCCAGTTTTCATCAATTACTAAATTCTGTAGACATACCCTCATCCGCTCTCTTTGTCTGGGGGTCTGGTGGCAGATTTCTTTGACTTTATCGTTGGAAATGCATCTGCTTTGAGTGTCGCAGGATATCCACACATTCTTGCCATCTCTGTCGTAGCATATCTTTCGTCGGTAAAGTGTGCGGAACAAACGTCCAATTTCTTTCCACTTTCGCATCTTTGGGCCACTGGTGCAACTTGAATCCGTCCCTGTTCGTGTTGTTACACCCTCCGACAACACACCGACGAGGCATGATGTCTCCAAGGTACGTAAAACAGTCGAAAAAACGGAAAATAACAGAGCTGATTTGACTCTGTGTTTGAGAAAATGGCGGATTGCTTCCTGATGTGACGTCACATAGAAAGGCGTTTAATTCGCCAAAATTCACCCATATAGAGTTCGGAAATCGGTTAAAAAAATATATGGTCTTTTTTCTGCAATATCAAGGTATATATTGACGCTTACATACGTCTGGTGATAATGTTCCCCTTTAATCCCAGGAACACCATTCCACCGTCAAGCATGGTGGTGGTAGTATTATACTCTGGGCCTGTTTGACAGACTCGGCTACAAGATGTAGATTTAAATGAGTTATGGAGGATGCAACTAGGGCATGACAAAATTGGATGACCAAGTTATGAAGATGCTGTTTCTTTCGGTCATCTGTTGTCAGAGGCCACATGATCCTCTCGTTCCTTTGGGAGTCTGAGGAACAGGGCAAGAATGTGCTCCTTAAGTGCACAGAGAGAATTTCCCTGCCTCCAGTTCTAGTCCGAAACGAGGCTGGCCAGTAGCTGAAACTCAATCTCCTGCTCCAGCTGGGCTTTTTAATGGTAGAAAAGCATGGCCTGATGATCAACTCCTGCTCGTCTACCGGCACTTTCGTGATTTGTGTAGTACAAAGTCTTGTAAGTGGATTCTATTCATCAGGCTTGGTTATGAATATACAACCCTGTTTTTTTTTTCCATGTCGCGCTATTCTGTTAGACACAGGTGCTGGCCAGCGACATGTAGTTTTAAGTAAAGAAGTGCACCTCATTCGTGATGACTCCAGAAGCCAAGGCTATAAACACAATTGGGTTTGGACGGACTGGCACCGGCTTTTGTCTTTGCTTTGTTGCCAGAAAATGAACTGTGGCTTTGTGGCGATACATAACTCTCTAGCCACGCTGTACGATGGAAAAAAAAACACATTTGACTCTTAAAAGATTATAGAAATGTAATTTAACCATATTGCCTCTTATGTGAGCGCCCTGCAGTGAAATGAAGATTTTACTTGACAAATGGGCTGGAGAAAATAAACTGGCATGTATTAGTCATATAGTGGAGTGATGTGCTTTTAAGTCATCTGATGGAGGGTTGGAGCCTCTCTCAGTCTGTCCAGACGAGCTCGTGTGCTTCCATGACGTCTATGCTGACTTTTTCTGCACCCTTTTTTAATATCTTAAGGCCGGGTAATTTTACACTCCCTTTGATATATCATAAAAAGGCTGTTTCTACTTGTTTGACTTTTTTTGTGATTTGATGGATGTTGCATTTCCTGCAATACCACATGCAAAAAATAAATTAGGTTTAAAAGCCCCACAGGTGGAGGGTTTAAAGGGGAACATTATCACCAGACCTATGTAAGCGTCAATATATACCTTGATGTTGCAGAAAAAAAGACCATATATTTTTTTAACCGATTTCCGAACTCTAAATGGGTGAATTTTGGCGAATTAAACGCCTTTCTACTATTCGCTCTCGGGAAGCAATCCGCCATTTTCTCAAACATCGAGTCAAATCAGCTCTGTTATTTTCTGTTTTTTCGACTGTTTTCCGTACTTTGGAGACATCATGCCTCGTCGGTGTGTTGTCGGAGGGTGTAACAACACGAACAGGGACGGATTCAAGTTGCACCAGTGGCCCAAAGATGCGAAAGTGGCAAGAAATTGGACGTTTGTTCCGTACACTTTACCGACGAAAGCTATGCTACGACAGAGATGGCAAAAATGTGTGGATATCCTGCGACACTCAAAGCAGATGCATTTCCAACGATAAAGTCAAATAAATCTGCCACCAGACCCCCAGGAAAAGAGAGCGGATGAGGGTATGTCTACAGAATTTATTAATTGATGAAAATTGGGCTGTCTGCACTCTCAAAGTGCATGTTGTTGCCAAATATATTTCATATGCTGTAAACCTAGTTCATAGTTGTTAGTTTCCTTTAATGCCAAACAAACACATACCAATCGTTGATTAGAAGGCGATCGCCGAATTCGTCCTCGCTTTCTCCCGTGTCGCTGGCTGTCGTGTCGTTTTCGTCGGTTTCGCTTGCATACGGTTCAAACCGATATGTCTCAATAGCTTCAGTTTCTTCTTCAATTTCGTTTTCGCTACCTGCCTCCACACTACAACCATCCGTTTCAATACATTCGTAATCTGTTGAATTGCTTAAGCTGCTGAAATCCGAGTCTGAATCCGAGCTAATGTCGCTATAGCTTGCTGTTCTTTCCGCCATGTTTGTTTGTGTTGGCTTCACTATGTGACGTCACAGGAAAATGGACGGGTGTATATAACGATGGTTAAAATCAGGCACTTTGAAGCTTTTTTTAGGGATATTGCGTGATGGGTAAAATTTTGAAAAAAACTTCGAAAAATATAATAAGCCACTCGGAACTGATTTTTAATGGTTTTAACCCTTCTGAAATTGTGATAATGTTCCCCTTTAAATCTCTATTCAGGCATCTTTGAGTGGAGTTTGCATGTTCTCCCCATGCCTGCGTTAGTTTTCTCTGAGTACTTTGGCTTTGGGATTGGATATTCTTTGGTGTAAATTGTGCGTACATTTTGCTCTACAGTCACTTGTATCATTATAAGTCTTATGATTATGAGTCTGTTTACAAGATTTTTGACTCTGGAGGCTTTTCCAGATTGCAAATGAAACCACACCCCACCTTTTTTTAAAGTATCATAATTTATCTTTGAAAAACTTGGACACACCTTCTCCTCAATCAATGTGTTTTCTTTATTTTCATGACTATTTACATTGTAGATTGTCACTGAAGGCATCAAAACTATGAATACATGTGGAGTTATGTAGTTAAAAAAAAAAAAGGTGAAATAATTGAAAACATGTTTTATATTCTCGTTTCTTTAAAATAGCCACCCTTTGCTCTGGTTACTGCTTTGCACACTCTTGGCATTCTCTCGATGAGCTTCAAGCACACCTGTGAAGTGAAAACCATTTCAACCTCTTGAAGCTCATCGAGAGAATGCCAAGAGTGTGCGAAAAAGTAATCGGAGCAACGGGTGGCTATTTTGAAGAAACTAGAATATAAAACATGTTTTCAGTTATTTCACCTTTTTTTGTTAAGTGCATTACTCCACATGTGTTCATTCATAGTTTTGATGCCTTCAGTTCCAATTTACTATGAAAATAAAGAAAACACATTGAATGAGAAGGTGTGTCCAAACATTTGGCCTGTACTGTATATATCTTGAAGATGAACATAACTGCTATTTATTTTCCAGACAGTCGAGAAAAGAAAAAAAAAAGCCATAAACAATGTATAGATTCACCCGGTCACGACATTATGTAGACTTTTACACTCTTGGGTAAAATGCTGCTTTTATCAGCATTTATGTCACTGCATGTTAGTGTTATTATGCGCATGCCAAGATTAGATGGAAATCATACTTTGTCGTGCCTTTTGTTGGCGTTTTGTTTAGTGCAATGTTGCCAGACTGCGAATCACCGCGAACACAGGCATCCAAAACTGTTATACACAGACACATTTTCCTTAGGTGTGAATGTGACCGTGAATGGTTGTTTGTCTCCATGTGAATAAGCAGTAGATGGATGTTACAATGAATGAATCACACCAAAGCAAAACAATGTGGTTAATAGCCAAGTAAAGCACATGTAGCTTGGCATGTATCCATTTTAGATGATAGGACGCAATATGTCACTGCATACGGCAACAGCCAAATTTGGAGCTTGTGTAACCCGTTTTAAATTGATTGTATTATTATTATACATACCAAATAATATATTGTGATATACACTATATTGCCAAAATGTATTTGGCCACCTGCCTTGACTCACATATGAACTTGAAATGCCATCCCATTCCTAACCCATAGGGTTCAAAATGATGTCGGTCCACCTTTTGCAGCTATTACAGCGTCAACTCTTCTGGGAAGGCTGTCCACAAGGTTGCGGAGTGTGTTTATAGTCATTTTCGACCATTCTTCCAAAAGCGCATTGGTGAGGTCACACACTGATGTTGGTCAAGAAGACCTGGCTCTCAGTCTCCATTCTAATTCATCCCAAAGGTGCTCCATCGGGTTCAGGTCAGGACTCTGTGCAGGCCAGTCAAGTCCATCCACACCAGACTCTGTCATCCATGTCTTTATGGACCTTGCTTTCTGCACTGGTGCACAGTCATGTTGGACAAGGAAAGGGCCCGCTCCAAACTGTTCCCACAACGTTGGGAGCATGGAATTGTCCAAAATGTTTTGGTATCCTGGAGCATTCAAAGTTCCTTTCACTGGAACAAGGGGCCAAGCTCAACTCCTGAAAAACAACTCCACACCATAATTCCTCCTCCATGAAATTTCACACTTGGCACAATGCAGTCCGAAATGTACCATTCTCCTGGTAACCTCCAAACCCAGACTGGTCCATCAGATTGTCAGATGGAAAAGTGTGATTCATCACTCCAGAGATCGCGTCTCCACTGCTCTAGAGTCCAGTGGCGACGTGCTTTACACCACTGCATCCCACCTTTTGCATTGGACTTGGTGATGTATGGCTTAGATGCAGCTGCTCGGCCTTAGGAAACCCTATCCATGAAGCTCTCTGCGTACTGTACGTGGGCTAATTGTAAGGTCACATGAAGTTTGGAGCTCTGTAGCAACTGACTGTGCAGAAAGTCTTTGCACTATGCGCTTAAGCATCCGCTGACCCCTCTCTGTCAGTTTACGTGGCCTACCACTTTGTGGCTTAGTTGCTGTTGTTCCCAAACTCTTCCATTTTCTTATAATAGGAGCGAGGAAATTTCACAACTGGATTTGTTGCACAGGTGGCATCCTATGACAGTTCCACGCTGGAAATCACTGAGCTCTTAAGAGCGGCCCATTCTTTCACAAATGTTTGTAGAAACAGTCTCCATGCCTAAGTGTTTAATTTATACACCTGTGGCCGGGCTAAGTGATTAGGACACCTGCTTCTGATCATTTGGATGGGTGGCCAAATACTTTTGGCAATCTAGTGTATATCGTTATAGCAAGAAAGTGCAAGATATATCGCAATATAGATTTTAGGTCATATTGTCCCCCCTAATATATAGTTAGATAGATGGATGTTGGTGTTGCTTTTTTATATGGAGTCTACTTCATATTTTCAACAGAAAAAAATCATGCATCTCGTTGCATGTTTTCCATGATTATCTCAGTGCACCCAGCTCTCTTTGAGCTAATTGAGTATGTTAATTGGGGCGGCCTCCAGGGCACGTTACAAGCTTGATCCGGCGCTTTTGGCTTGTTCTCACTTGCCGCGTCGCATCTGTCTCACCTAATTGTCACACCCCTGTTCTGCTCCGGCCAACTACCTTCCCCTTTGAGGAGGCACACGCTGCTGCCATCAAATCATCAGTGCCGCCGTGTCCCAGTGAAAGCAGCGGTCGCGTGTCAGGCAAACAGGGCAGATGGAAAAAAAAAAACATGGAAGGATTCCTGCTGAGAGATATGTGCCTTCCCGTTCCACTCCCCTGACCCCCGCCGACTGCCCCCATCCCCCCTGCTCCGGCCCACTGACACTCAAACAGCTTGTGGCTGATGTTGCGGTGTTTAGTCAGGTCACTGAGGTTCATCCCTGACACAAGAAACGTCAACTTGGCTCTTTATTTAGCATCTAAGCCTGCTGAGAGAAACTCAAAGTACATGTTTGGGTTCACCCTTTTGTTTAGAAGTGAGTAAATCATTCTATATTGCTGCTTTTTAAGAGAGCACCGAACGTAAATGTTGACCATCACCACATCATCGTCTTTATAAAACAGTTTGGTGTTCCCCTACTGTGTGCCCATGTTTGTTTGTGGTCAAGGGTGTGGCACTCTTGCCTAATCCCCAAGTCTGCAGCTGTAAGTGCTGCGGCAAGAGTGGCGAACATGTTTAGAATTTGAGTTTCTGTTTGAGAATGCTTCCCTGACCCAGACCTGATGCAGCAAGAAAACTCTAACCTTTTGTTCGTAACTTTGCAATGCAACCTTAGGGCACTGTTTTTCAACCACTGTGTCTGTAAAATACAGTCTGGTGTGCCTTGGGAGATTATCCAAATTCACTTGTTTGGTTTAAAATATTTTTTGCAAACTAGTAATTATAGTCTGCAAATGATGTGTTGTTGTTGAGTGTCTGTGCTGTCTAGAGCTCGGCAGAGTAACCGTGTAATACTCTTCCATATCGGTAGGTGGCAGCCGGTAGCTAATTGCTTTGTAGAAGCGGAAGGCAGCGTGCAGGTAAAAAGGTGTCTAATGCTTAAACCAAATATAAACAAAAGGTGAGTGCCCCTAAGAAAAGACATTGAAGCTTAGTGAAGGCTATGCAGAACGAAACTAAAACTGAACTGACTGCAAAGTAAACAAAAACAGAATGCTGGACGACAGCAAAGACTTACTGTGGAGCAAAGACGGCGTCCACAATGTGCATCCGAACATGACATGACAATCAACAATGTCCCCACAAAGAAGGATAAAAACAACTGAAATATTCTTGATTGCCAAAACAAAGTAGATGCGGGAAATATCGCTGAAAGACATGAAACTGCTACAGGAAAATACCAAAAAAAGAGAAAAAGCGCAAGACAAGAACTAAAACACTAAAAACGGGAAAACAGCAAAAAACTCCAAATAAGTCACGACGTGATGTGATAGGTCGTGACAGCACACCTACTTTGAGACACAAGCTATAGTGATGCATGGTCGGTTTTGGTTTAAAGTCATATCCAACACTTGCGACTTTTTATTGTCAACTGAGTTTAGTTTTTTAATGATTTCTGCTGGTGGTGTGCCTCTGGATTTTTTCATCGCAAAAAAAAAGGTTGAAGAACACTGCCTTAGGGAATTCACAGAAAGAAGAAAATAACATAAATTGAACTTGTCAAGGTGGTAAATTGGGCTGGCAGTAAAGCAGTCTGACGTTAATTGAAGTGGCACAAATGTCAAGGTTCAGTACAGCTATAATGTAAATGTAATCTACAGTCTGCACCACATCACTTATTTTAGCCCAAAGTTGATTGTAACCTTTTTTTTCCCTGTCTATTTCTTTACAGTCGTGCAATCAAGACCAATCAGGATCTGCTTCCAGAAACCCCCTGGACAAATATCTTCTACGATGACTTCTGGGGCACCTTGCTCACACACAGCGGCAGCCATAAGTCGTACCGGCCACTGTGCACCCTCTCCTTCCGCTTCAATCACGCTGCCGGTGGGCTGGATCCTTGGGGTTACCACTTGGTTAATGTGGGCCTCCACGGGGCAGTGACCGGCCTTTTTACGTGGCTGGCTCACCTGCTGCTGGGGGGAGGCTGGTGGAGCCTACTGGCCGGCCTGCTCTTCGCGTCCCACCCCATCCACACTGAAGCGGTGGCGGGTTTGGTGGGTCGGGCCGATGAAGGCGCCGCCTTGTTCTTCCTGCTGTCCCTGCTGTGCTACATACGTTACTGTAAGCTGCGGGGCAACGCTGGACCATTGCGGCTTCTGGCTTGGTTCCTAGGCAGCCTGAGCTGTGCTGCATGCAGCATGCTCTGGAAAGAGCTGGGAGTGACTGTGCTGGCCGTATCGGCCCTTTACGATGTCTGCATTTTGCACCGATTGAAGCTGCGACAGGTCGTCACGCTTCTTCATAAGGTAAGCATTTGATCCGTTGTAATGCTGCTATATGACGCTGTGTGAAATCAGGTTTCCTTACCCAACACTACAGTACTAATAAGTATTTCCACCAATTGGAAAACTGGTGTGTAAAAAAATGGTGCTAAAATGAATAATTGCTTTTCAAGTGTCTCTTAGGCAAGGGTGTCCAAACTTTTTCCACTGGGGGCCGCACACTGAACAATCAAATTAGGGCTGCAACAACTAGTCGATTAAAATCGATTATAAAAATAGTTGGCGATTAATTTAGTCATCGATTCCTTGGATCTATGCTATGTGCATGCGCAGAGGCAATTATTTATTTATTTTTATTTGTTATTTTTTTTTATAAACCTTTATTTATAAACTGCAACATGTACAAACAGCTGAGAAACAATAATCAAAAAAATTATGGTGCCAGTATGCTGTTTTTTTTTTCAATAAAATACTGGAAAGGATAGAAATGTAGTTTGTCTCTTTTATCCGATTATTAATTGATTAATCGAAGTAATAATCGACTATCAAATTAATCGTTAGTTAAATCAAATCATGCAGGGGCCATTTATACATTTTTAAATTTTCAAAGCCAGTAAAAAATTTTTAAAGACAAATAAACAGCCTGCATGTAAGCTTTGCGTTTTGATAAGGGGCGCACGGTAAATAATGGACGGATAATTAGCGTGCCATTATTAGGAATTATTTTTTCTTTTATATAATATTTATTTATTCATTTTGATAAGGAAATTATATTACAAGTACTGAGAAAACAGACACTTTTTTTTTTGTTGCATAACCTCTCATTAATAAATTAGTTTGTCATGCTGAGATAGGCTCCAGCACCCCACGCGACCCCAAAAGGGACAAGTGGTAGAAAATGGATGGATGGATGAATCTGACCATAAAGTCTATTTCGGCTATTAATATTAAATACTAAAACAATAATGTTAAAATAGCAAAATAAAGTACGACATTCCGTTACTATATTTATTTCTGGATTTTTTCCAGTTATATTAACGTATGCGTATAAAAATAGTTGAGTAATTAATGTACCGTATTTTCCGAACTTTTAGCCGCTACCTTTTCCCCACGCTTTGGACCCTGCGGCCTTTACTAATTTATGGATTTTTCTTCGCTAATGGTCATCATTTTTGGGGGATTCAACGAAATACAGAGACAATGAAAATGTGTTTTATTGTCTGTGCTATGTCGCCATCTTTTGGACGAGTTCACTCACTGCAGGTGGAAAATGTATTTTCGGTTTCGTTCCTTGAACCGGATTTATTTGTCCATAGCGTTTCCGCTAGAAAGAATCATTTGTAAGTTTTACAATATAACTAAAACAAGTCATACTTATTAAACTGTCCCATGTGTGAGGTCTGTCGGAGTGTTTTCATGCATATTTGTACTTGTTATCGTAATGTAATCAAGCTAGCGTCATTAGCATTACATGCTGCTGCCTCTGATTCCTGGCCAGTGCCCCAAAACGCAGCCAATAAAACATTTAATAAAATACAAGCCGTGGCATCTTTTGATACACGACAAACATTTCTTCTTATTTGGCTGATTCAACAATCGAACTTCATTGGTGGGAACATGATCGAGCTGGAAGTGGTTTGTGTTTTGTCATCATTTTTGCTTTTGGTCGCGTGACTCGTATGGCTCCATGACCTAATTATCCATTGACTGTGACACTCGAGAGAGTTTTAAGATGGCCTTAGGGAGCATAAAAGCATTGAATAATGTGCACACATTTGTTTGTAGTAACAATCAAGGCGATATTCAGATGCATGTGATGGAAAGTGATAGGCATTTTCTATTTCCTCGTCTCCTTTGAAGCACCCAACCACTACACTGACATTTTTTTCCCTGCAGCACCTGTCACAAGTATTTACTGCTGGCTGTCGTTATGACGCCCACGCTTCTCTGCACACCATAACACAATACAATGAGACGTGTGCGTAAATGGGATGAAAGGTTTTTTTGTGTGTTTTTTTTGAGCAACCGGTGCAAATGACCGTATTTGGCACATGCCCTTGATGAAATGAGCAGAGAAACAGCATCATATAATAGAAGTAACACCACTGAGGAAATGTTTGAGCACAAAAAGACACAAGGCTTTCTTTCAATGCTCAGCAGCACATTGCTCAACCACCTCTCATGATTCAAGTGTTGTCTGACTTTGGGTGTCCTCTGGAGGATGCTCAACTATTCTTTGAGCTTCTAGGGCACGGAAGCAAAAGTTCGACTTAAAGGGGAACATTATCACAATTTCAGAATTGTTAAAACCATTAAAAATCAGTTCCCAGTGGCTTATTATATTTTTCGAAGTTTTTTTCAAAATTTTACCCATCACGCATTATCCCTAAAAAAGCTTCAAAGTGCCTGATTTTAACCATCGTTATAAACACCCGTCCATTTTCCTGTGACGTCACATAGTGAAGCCAACACAAACAAACATGGCGGAAAGAACAGCAAGCTATAGCGACATTAGCTCGGATTCAGACTCGGATTTCAGCGGCTTAAGCGATTCAACAGATTACGCATGTATTGAAACAGATGGTTGTAGTGTGGAGGCAGGTAGCGAAAACGAAATTGAAGAAGAAACTGAAGCTATTGAGCCATATCGGTTTGAACCGTATGCAAGCGAAACCGACGAAAACGACACGACAGCCAGCGACACGGGAGAAAGCGAGGACGAATTTGGCGATCGCCTTCTAACCAACGATTGGTATGTGTTTGTTTGGCATTAAAGGAAACTAACAACTATGAACTAGGTTTACAGCATATGAAATACATTTGGCAACAACATGCACTTTGAGAGTGCAGACAGCCCAATTTTCATCAATTAATATATTCTGTAGACATACCCTCATCCGCGCTCTTTTCCTGAAAGCTGATCTGTCCAGGTTTGGAGTTGATGTCAGCAGGCCAGGGAAGCTAGGCACGATAGGGGGTTTAGCTCGCTCGTCTGCGGGAACAAACTGCCGCCATTGCTTGCCGTGCTACCGAGGTCCTTTGTCCCTGAATTGCTCACACACTCCGGCAGATTCAATGGGGGTCTGGCGGCAGATTTCTTTGACATTGTCGTTGGAAATGCATCTGCTTTGAGTGTCGCAGGATATCCACACATTCTTGCCATCTCTGTCGTAGCATAGCTTTCGTCGGTAAAGTTTTCGGAACAAACGTCCAATTTCTTGCCACTTTCGCATCTTTGGGCCACTGGTGCAACTTGAATCCGTCCCTGTTCGTGTTGTTACACCCTCCGACAACACACCGACGAGGCATGATGTCTCCAAGGTACGGAAAACAGTCGAAAAAACGGAAAATAACAGAGCTGATTTGACTCGGTGTTTGAGAAAATGGCGGATTGCTTCCCGATGTGACGCCACGTTGTGCGTCATCGCTCAGAGAGCGAATATTAGAAAGGCGTTTAATTCGCCAAAATTCACCCATTTAGAGTTCGGAAATCGGTTAAAAAAAATATGGTCTTTTTTCTGCAACATCAAGGTATATATTGACGCTTACATAGGTCTGGTGATAATGTTCCCCTTTAAAAAGGAATGGAGATAATGTCATACCGACAATGTATATTGCACTCAGTCTAAGGAATTTCATTGTTATAAGGGAGGGGTGCCTACACTTTTTCTGCAGGTGAGCTACTTTTCAATGAACCAAGTCGAGGGGATCTACTTCATTCGTATACAGTCAAGATCAAAAGTTTACATACACTTGTAAAGAACATAATGTCATGGCTGTCTTGAGTTTCCGATAATTTACAAGTCTTTATTTTTTTGTGATGGAGTGATTGGAGCACATACTTGTTGGTCACAAAAACATTCATGAAGTTTGGTTATTTTATGAATTTATTATGGGTCTACTGAAAACTTGACCAAATTTGCAGGGTCAAAAGTACATACAGCAATGTTAATATTTGGTTACATGTCCCTTGGCAAGTTTCACTGCAATAGGGTGCTTTTGGGTAGCCATCCACAAGCTTCTGGTAAGCTTCTGGTTGAATTTTTGACCACTTTTCTTGACAAAATTGGTGCAGTTCAGCTACATGTGTTGGTTTTCTGACATGGACTTGTTTCTTCAGCATTGTCCACACATTTAAGTCAGGACTTTGGGAAAGCCATTCTAAAAACATTACGAAGGACAAGTGGTAGAACATTTATTATTAATCTAATTGTTCATTTACTGTTAATATCTGCTTACTTTCTCTTTCAACATGTTCTATCTACACTTCTGTTAAAATGTAATCATCACTTATTCTTCTGTTGTTTGATACTTTACATTAGTTTTGGATGATACCACACATTTGGGTATAAATCCGATACCAAGTAGTTACAGGATCATACATTGGTCATATTCAAAATCCTCATGTGTCCAGGGACATATTTCCTGAGTTTATAAACATAATATACATTTAAAAAAAAACGAAAGACGATGTTGTGATGCCAAAAAATATCAAAGTACTCATAGTAGTATCGACTAGATACGTGCCTGTACTTGATATCATTACAGTAGATGTTAGGTGTAGATCCACCAATGGCGTTTGTTTACATTTGGATGCCGGTGAGCTACGGTGTGTAGTGAAGCATGTTTAGCTATTCCTCGTCCTGCAGGGTTGATACTTGTAAGAAACTTACTTTATTTGTCGCCACGAAGATCAGGATTAGCGATTTAGAAGTCGCTGAAACACTGCCGACGGCGAATGGACGTTACCCGCGAGCTAGCTAGCCATGTTTTGTAGCACCTCTTCCTGAGGGCTTTTCAGTGTTATAACTTCACCTTTATCGTTAGTTTTTAAGCCAACATGCGTCCATTCTCCCTTTTCTGTCTACACACTGTGTCTGCTTGTAAGTACTCCGTGATTGTGCGCCGCCGAAAATGCTCGTCTGCTCGTAAAACCAGCAATGTCACGACGTGACTTCGATGCGGGCGCGGGGCGTTGGGGGACCGGTACGTTTCAGAGACGGTATCATACCGAAAATTATTCATTAGTATCGCGGTACTATACTAATACCGGTATACCGTACAACACTACCTCCTGATCACTTTCAGTCATGTTTACTTAAAGGGGAACATTATCACCAGACCTATGTAAGCGTCAATATATACCTTGATGTTGCAGAAAAAAGACCATATATTTTTTTAACCGATTTCCAAACTCTAAATGGGTGAATTTTGGCGAATTAAACGCCTTTCTATTATTCGCTCTCGGAACGATGACGTCACAACGGGAAGCAATCCGCCATTTTCTCAAACACATTACAAACACCGAGTCAAATCAGCTCTGTTATTTTCCGTTTTTTCGACTGTTTTTCGTACCTTGGAGACATCATGCCTCATCGGTGTGTTGTCAGAGGGTGTAACAACACGAACAGGGACGGATTCAAGTTGCACCAGTGGCCCAAAGATGAGAAAGTGGCAAGAAATTGGACGTCTGTTCCGCACACTTTACCGACGAAAGCTATGCTACGACAGAGATGGCAAGAATGTGTGGATATCCTGCGACACTCAAAGCAGATGCATTTCCAACGATAAAGTCAAAGAAATCTGCCGCCAGACCCCCATTGAATTTGCCGGACAAAAGACCTCGGTAGCACGGCAAGCAATGGCGGCAGTTTGTTCCCGCAGACGAGCGAGCTAAACCCCCTGGATGTCTTGGCTCACACCGTCCCTTATGCCACCGAAGATGATCAAGAGAAGAATATCGACCCTAGCTTCCCTGGCCTGCTGACATCAACTCCAAAACTGGACAGATCAGCTTTCAGGAAAAGATAGCGGATGAGGGTATGTCTACAGAATATATTAATTGATGAAAATTGGGCTGTCTGCACCCTCAAAGTGCATGTTGTTGCCAAATGTATTTCATATGCTGTAAACCTAGTTCATAGTTGTTAGTTTCCTTTAATGCCAAACAAACACATACCAATCGTTGGTTAGAAGGCGATCGCCGAATTCGTCCTCGCTTTCTCCCGTGTCGCTGGCTGTCGTGTCGGTTTCGCTTGCATTCGGTTCAAACCGATATGGCTCAATAGCTTCAGTTTCTTCTTCAATTTCGTTTTCGCTACCTGCCTCCACACTACAACCATCTGTTTCAATACATGCGTAATCTGTTGAATCGCTTAAGCCGCTGAAATCCGAGTCTGAATCCGAGCTAATGTCGCTATAGCTTGCTGTTCTATGCGCCATGTTTGTTTGTGTTGGCATCACTATGTGACGTCACAGGAAAATGGACGGGTGTATATAACGATGGTTAAAATCAGGCACTTTGAAGCTTTTTTTAGGGATATTGCGTGATGGGTAAAATTTTGAAAAAAACTTCGAAAAATAACATAAGCCACTGGGAACTGATTTTTAATGGTTTTAACCCTTCTGAAATTGTGATAATGTTCCCCTTTAATGCATTGATGACACATTGCAGCTTGTTGCAGCTTGAACTACATGCATTATCGCGATAGGGCGAGAGAAAAAAGATCAGTCTATTCTGTCTTGTTTAAATGTTTAATGTGGTTTAGTCATTTGACAAGTTCCCCAGAGGCAGATTGATCTCCTACATTTCACCCCACTGTGTCACTGCACCGATATCGACGTTTGACTGAGGCTGTTTCCACTTAAAAAGCAAACGCCACGTGGTGTGCTAAACTATACCCACGGTGCTAAGACTGCATTGCTCACAAAGTGTGAGACAGGGCGTTGTTGCCGTGACTGCTTCCACCTTGTGAGCGGGCGTTGCTCCAGACTCAAAAGCAACTTGATCAAAAGAGAATCGTTTTGTGTACAACTTACTGTAAACAAAGATGTGAGGTTACGGCTCACAGCGGGTTATTTTGCTCTGAGACAAACAAGGAACTCTGCGGCTTGTCAGGCACTTTTTTCTTTTTGCAAACTACAGCTATCCATTCTGTAGCGAGAGAGCAGTAAATCAGAGAGTCTCTGCGAGAGTGAGGATTTTTGATGTGCAGCTCTCGACTGACAATTTTCATGATCAGACCATGTTATTTGGCAACATCGCCGATGGTATAAAAAGAATCCCAAACAAAGAGCTGTCATCATCTCTAAAGTGGGTTTCTCCCGTGCTTGCCAGCTCGCATGTAGGCCACTAACTTCTCAAAGCAAACGCATCAATGTGGAAACTGCATTGCATTTATGACCTGTAATAAGAGTCTGCTTGCAGCCCATCTTCTCCTTCAAGTGAGTGGATTGAACTTCTTCAGTCGGACTGCAGCTTCTGGCTGGATGCATGACTGACAGACCGCAGTGAGCTGGCGTTGTCTTTTATTACGCAGCTTAAGTAGTTTGACATTTAACGCTGGGAATGGGCGAGAGGGTCTGCTTATCTGATTGTCTCTCCCAGTGAGTTACAGTAGATGTTCATATCAGCTAAAAATCTTTTTGTCTGACCGCTATGTAAATTGTTAGGAGCTCAAGTCGAATTGTTGCGGTAGCTTCTGGCTACAATACTTATTTAACCAGAAGTTACCCACAAATATTCTCAATGAAAACTGAAGGTAAGAAGACATCTTTACTGTGTGTAGAGATAGGCGATATATCCTGAAATCTATATCCACGCCTCTTGCGATAACGTTACACAGTACAGGCCAAAAGTCTAGACACACCTTCTCATTCAATGTGTTTTCTTTATTTTCATGACTATTTACATTGTAGATTGTCACTGAAGGCATCAAAACTATGAATGAACACATGTGGAGTTATGTACGCAACAAAAAAAGGTGAAATAACTGAAAACATGTTTTATATTCTAGTTTATTCAAAATAACCACCCTTTACTCTGATTACTGTTTTGCACACTCTTGGTATTCTCTCATTGAGCTTCAAGAGGTAGTCACCCGAAAGGGTTTTCACTTCAATCAATCAATCAATCAATCAATCAATGTTTATTTATATATCCCTAAATCACAAGTGTCTCAAAGGGCTGCACAAGCCACAACGACATCCTCGGTACAGAGCCCACATAAGGGCAAGGAAAAACTCACCCCAGTGGGACGTCGATGTGAATGACTATGAGAAACCTTGGAGAGGACCGCATATGTGGGTAACCTCCCCCCCTCTAGGGAGACCGAATGCAATGGATGTCAAGTGGGTCTAACATAATATTGTGAGAGTCCAGTCCATAGTGGATCCAGCATAACAGTAAGAGTCCAGTCCACAGTGGGGTCAGCAGGAAACCATCCCGAGCGGAGACGGGTCAGCAGCGCAGAGATGTTACCAACCGATACACAGGCGAGCGGTCCACCCCAGGTCCCGACCCCGGACAGCCAGCACCCCATCCATGGCCACCAGACCTGTGTGTCTCCCCATCCACAAGGGATAGGGGGGAGCAGAGGAGAAAAGAAAAGAAACGGCAGATCAACTGGTCTAAAAAAAAGGGGGCTATTCAAAGGCTAGAGTATACAAATGAGTTTTAAGATGGGACTTAAATGCTTCTACTGAGGTAGCATCTCTAACTGTTACCGGGAGGGCATTCCAGAGTACTGGAGCCCAAATAGAAAACGCTCTATAGCCCGCAGACTTTTTTTGGGCTCTGGGAATCACTAATAAGCCGGAGTTCTTTGAACGCAGATTTCTTGCCGGGACATATGGCACATACAATCGGCTGGAGCTAGACCGTGTAGTATATTATACGTAAGTAGTAAAACCTTAAAGTCGCATCTTAAGTGCACAGGAAGCCAGTGCAGGTGAGCCAGTATAGGCGTAATATGATCAAACTTTCTTCACAGGTGTCAGTTTTGATGCCTTCAGTGACAATATACAATGTAAATAGTCATGAAAATAAAGAACATGCATTGACATGCGAAGGTGTGTCCAAACCTTTGGCCTGTACTGTACATCAATATATTATTTGGCATATATAACTATTTCAAAACGGGTTACTAATTCGGCTGCCGACATATCACATGTAACATTTTGTGTCATTTCTTGTTGTATTATTTTCTCAAAACTGTTTTAGTTAATATCTGGTCACTTTATGTTGTAACATGTTCTGTCTTCACTTCTGTTAAAATGTAATAAGCACTTATTATTCTGTTGTTTGGATACTGTACAATAATTTTGGGTGATACTAATTTGAGTGACAGCTTAGTTCGTTCGATCCTCAAGAGGGCATCCATCCACAAATTTCCCCGACAGCCCACTGTGTTCTGTTTTGGGCTATTGATTTGCAATAGCTTGTTTCCAGGTGCTATTTCTGTTTGTGAGGCTATCTATTGTTCTTCTCCATGTTGTTAATGGTTTGACCCTTTTTCTTTTGCTTCCTAAGGCTTTCCATTCCTCCGCTATGTTGGGTATTTGACATTATCATTACAAAATTTTCAGGATCATTAAATTATTAGATTTCTGATCACAACCGTAATCACAATAACAATATCAATTAATATTTAAAATATTTGCTTGTTTACTTGTATTGCATACAACATTAATAATACAGTCAGTAGTGCAAAATACTAAACAAAAGCAAAACCTACTATTGGCTCTTATTTTCTAAGAAAAAAAAGTTTTGTGAATATAAAAAAAAATGGAATCTATTCATTGTACTTATTGACCATATGCCGATACTATACTTGGTATTGTAACTGTTATGTATTGTTTTTATGTTTCATCTATAAATTTGCACTAAAAGGGTTTACCTGCAATTTCGTTGTACAATGACAATAACGATGTATTCTCGTATATTCTATTGTTATGTGTATAGATCCACCCACTCCGTTTACATTCAAGCACTCTAGCTTAGCGGTTATGTTAGGTATACATTTTTGTAACCCACTATTGTGTGTAGTTAAGCAGGTTTAGCTATTTCTTGTCCTCCAGTTCCTTCCTACTTGTAAGGAACAGTACACACAACATACAATGCTACTTATAATGGTAACTTGTAAAAAAACATGGATTTACATCGATTTTTTTTCCAGTCCCCGTAGTATTTTATATCCCTTGTGTGTTTGTGTACTTAGGTGTTGATTTAGGTGGATTTTAGGTGTACGATTAGACTTAGAGTACATCACAGTCTAGGATCGGAGCTCACTAATAACCTGAGGACCACCTGTAGGTCAAATAAGCAAGCCCTTATGCTATAGTAAAAAAAAACAAAAAAAAAACAGAAAAATAAATGTAAAGGTTAAAAAAAAAAAAAAAAAAAAAAAAACATTTCAAAATGTGTATAGAATGCATGTTCAAAAAACAAACAAAAACAATAGTTTTATGTTACCTGTGTAAATCTATAGGTCACAGTGGGTTCTCTGCTCTACATGTGCAGTCTCCATGTGTGCCATTAAATCAAGCTGAGGTGCCAGCAGGCTTGATTAAAGCTTGGCCGTGTGCTGAGCTGCTTCCAGTCTGCGACTTTATAGCATCCGATTGCTTCATAGTTGTTCAGGGTAGGTGTGTGCATTTGTGTGTGTCCACAATTTATGTGGAAAAACACGCTTTTACGAGACTATTTTCTGCAGACTGTGTTTTGTTGACTCATTACAAAATCTGTTTCGAATGGACGAAGGAAATCTCACAATGTTGACCTTATTTCCTTTATATAATGGAATATATTGGCTGAATGAGCAGGTATCGTACATCTCGGTCTCCTTAGACGCATCCTCGCTCATCCATGCGGACTGGACACTGGCCGAGAGTTATTGGGCGACCGAGGGTGGAGTCGGCTCTCTTGGTTGCTTTGTTGGGTCTGCTCC
Organism: Nerophis lumbriciformis; assembly: GCF_033978685.3. Classification (NCBI taxonomy): domain Eukaryota; kingdom Metazoa; phylum Chordata; class Actinopteri; order Syngnathiformes; family Syngnathidae; genus Nerophis; species Nerophis lumbriciformis. The sequence continues at coordinate 16,867,557 of NC_084557.2, read as the reverse complement.
TGTCTCTGGCCATGCTTACCCCCCACCCCAGCAGACGATGGCGTGGAACACCGCAGAGGCCACCACAGTGTATGTGTTTTTTTTGTTTTGTTTTTACTTTTGTAGCTGTATGTAGAAATGGCTGGTTGCATCAGCTCTGCTCTTTTAATGTCTTTATTGTCCTTTGTGTTCTTTGATTTTTGATGTTTCCCTCTTACACACATGCTTATGTGTGCTATGGCTATGAGTTTTTTCCCCCTTTGGCCTCAGTCTGGACAGCTCCCCTCACCCCCCAGCGTTTACCTGTTTCTCACCTTTTTTGTAAGGTGCGCCAGAGGTTGGCAGACCCGTCAGCGATCCTGTTCTGTCTCCCTGTAATGTTTGTCTGATCTTGAATGGGATTGTGCTGAAAATCTTAATTTCCCCTTGGGGATTATTAAAGTATTTCTGATTCTTATAGTGTATTAGTTTTGTTCACCGCAGTGTCGGGCGAGCGTGCGGCAAGTGCATACTTTGTTAGTCAATTAGTGCGTGAGGAATATATATATATATATATATGTATATATATATATATATATATATATATATATATATATATATATATATATATATACATATATACATATATATATATATATATATACATATATACATATATATATATATATACATATATATATATATATATATATATATATATATATATATATATATATATATATATATATATATATATATATATATATATATATGTATATATATATATATATATACTAGGGATGTCCCGATCCGATATTTGGATCGGACCGGCCGCCGATATTTGCCAAAAAATGCGTATCGGCAAGGCATTGGAAAATGTCGATCCAGATCCAGTTTTAAAAAAAACTCCGGTCCGTGTTTCCCAACGCACCTATTTAAATAATACATTCCACTTTTCTGCTGCTCCCTAATTTCCGTTCCGCATTTTCCAGCACACCTTCAACACATCCACAGGTCTGTGGATTCTCACGCAGTTGCTTTTAGCTACTGGCATTACACGACAGGCTCTTCTCACTCTTTCCTGTGTCTCCCTCTCACAGACAGCAAGCGCATCTTTTTACACATGTCACATACTGTCACGTCATACGTCACACACGTATACGCCCTCCCCGAGCAGAGAGGTAGCAGCATGGCTAACGTTAGCTGTGATGCTAGCGCAGCTGTGCGAGCAACGCTCCCTCTAAGGTGCGCGCCTGTGCAATTGCGCACTGCTCAAGCGTCCTCTGCGCACGGCAAATCTATGCCACGCACAAAATCAAATAAAAAAATAAGCGCATAACAATTTTCGACACACGGACACGACAGAGAAAACAGTTTTCGTCATCATTGTTCAAATATTGTAACGTCTGTCAAGACGCTTATCTCCATTCGGTGCCACACGTCCACACCATCAAAATGCCGAGGCAAACATTTCCAGATCAACACCGTATGAAAAAAAAAGTGATTTTTTTAGTTGTGATTTCCTTTTCTGCATGAAAGTTTAAAAGTAGCATATATTAATGCAGTATGAAGAAGAATGTTTTAATGTAGACACATAGAATCATCATACTACTGTGATTATATGCATCAAGTGTTCATTCAAGGCTAAGGCAAAATATCCACATAAATAAGGTGTATCGTGACATGGCCTTAAAATATCGCAATATTAAAAAAAGGCCATATCGCCCAGCCCTAGTTCAATGATGCCATTTCTGTTTGTCATGTATAATTTTATCTATTTTGTGTTTATCCTTGAATAAACAGGTCAGTTTCTTGTTACCAACCATTGTGTATTATTCAAACTCACCTAATTCAGCTGGCTAGTTGTTATCAAGAGTACTAAAACCTTTTTCAACATGATTCTGACAACTATGTAGGCTAAATAACTTTAAACTTTAATACATGCTCGGATAGGCCAGTATCGGTCAGTATCGGTATCGGATCGGAAGTGCAAAAACAATATCAGTATCGGATCGGAAGTGCAAAAACCTGGATCCGGACATCCCCGGCCAATTTTTTTTAACCCAAAGCAGCTCCCGAGTCAAAACGTCAGCGTGTATTTTGAGGTGAAATTTCAGGTAGCCATTCACAATGAAGGTAGAAGAGCGTTGTGCGGTCAGAATACATGTTTTGATTAATCTGCATATCAATGCAACATTTTTTGTGATTATTCACATGGCCCACTGCCATTATGATGCGCAGTGATGTTTTTAAATTACCGTAACTCTTGAACTATACAAAGTATTTCAATGGTTGGAATCTGCGCTTTTTTCATGATGTACTAGTTACTATGGTAATGTAAGTCACAGCAGCTCAGAGGAGGCACCAAGCAGTGTGGGTGGGGAGCGTTTCCACAGAGTGTTTCCAGAACGGCCAGCCTGAAATGCGAGTGTCAGGGACAGACGCTGAAGGATATTTTTACAACAAAGTTCTAAAGCTTAGTCATGTATCACATATATCAGATTGTTTTTTACCCTTCGCTTTCATATTTCGCTGTATTTGTGGCATTTTTGTTGCGTTCCGCTTGATTGTAAAATATGTCGATCGAGAGGGGGTTCATAGGTTGTCAATATTCAGTGTTTTATTGTTCATAGTTAATATTGTAAATCCCACATATCTTTATTTTCATGTACTTAGACTTAGACTTAGACTTAGACAAACTTTAATGATCCACAAGGGAAATTGTTCCACACAGTAGCTCAGTTACAATGATGGAAAGTGTAAGGATGGAAAGGACAATGCAGGTATAAATAGACTAATATAGCGATACAAAATCTAACATATATACGAATATATACATAATATGTGTACAGAATAATATATATACAGATATATTATATTATGTCTATAACATATATGCAATATATACCAATGACCATGTACAATATTACAGTATATGTGACAGCAGCAGCATAAAATAGAGAGTAGATCCAGCAGGAAATAGAAAATAGACATTATAAACAAAGAGAAGTAGCTAACATGTCAGGTAATAGGCAGATGTCATCTATTGCTGTATGGCGAGTGATTATACAGTTGGATGGAGTGCGGAATGAAGGAGCCTGTTGGAGTATGAGCTCCGCTGTCTCTTAATTGTCAGGTGAAGTGGGTGGGCAACTTCGTGCCAATAGTTTGGCCGGCTTTCCGGATCAGTTTATCAATCCGGTTTGAGTCCATTTTGCTGGTGCTGCTCCCCCAACAAACCACTGCAAAGTACAGTGCACTGGCCACAACAGACTGATAAAATATCTCCAACAGCTTGCTGCACACATTAAATGACCTAAGCTTCCTCAGGAAAAAGAGTGCTCATGCCCTTCTTGTAAACAGCTTTGCAGTTGTCCTTCTGGGTAAAAAACTAAAATTCCATTCCGTTTTCAAGGCGTTTACCGGTTTCTCACTAATGTTTGTCTGATATTGAATGGGGTTGTGCTGAACATCTTAATTTCCCCTCGGGAGTTAATAAAGTACTTCTGATTCTGATTCTGTTATTAGTTTTGTTCAACAATAAGGAAAAGTGCAAGTGCAAAATATACAACGTGGTGATGAGGAAAGCCATATCATTCTCAGGAAACAGCTCTACAATTTCAGTCTCCATTTCTGATGAGGTGCAGCCTCATTTTCAGCCACAAGGGCAAATGTTTGGACCATAGTTGTTTTTTTTCCCCCTGATATTGCATTCCTTGTATAAGCCTAGTGAGGAACAGTAAAGGCCCGAGGGGCTGATGTTTCTCAGCCAACAAGGATGAGAGCTCTTTGAAACTGTGATACGAAATCTGATGCTTGGAAGTGTAGCCTGGATTTTAAAAAAAAAACAACGATGTTGATGATGTCCTGTCAGGAAAAAATTCGACCTCTCATATTTATCATCGTAGAAAAGTCGAGACGTTCGTCTGAGGTCACTTTGTCCGAGTTTGACGCACGCTGACCCAGACTTTGACAAATCATTTCTAAAATCTTGGCACAGGCACAGCATGGCCCTTAGTGAATGTCAAGCTGACATGCTTTATCTTTTCACACCTCCCATTTTCTGTTCACACTTAGTGCAAGGTCACTGCTTGCGGCGTGTGTGTGTGTGCGTGTGTGTGTTATGTGTCTGATTGGTGACAGAGCTGACAGGGGTTACCTGTGCTGTGCAGTGTTCAGAGAGGCCAGTGAGCGATCACTGATGTTACGTACTACTGTACGGCATGAAAAAGGTCACCCGGTCTACAGAACGGTAAAAAGGCACCTAGGTTTTTGTACGCTCCACTTTTTGTGTGAATCACATTTGAACAAAAACATCTGCTATAAGTTTTCACTGGTTTTGGTATCCTTTTCTGTTTATGTATATATCACAGGGATAGTGGGTATTAGGGTTGTACAGTATACAGGTATATTAGTATAGTGACGCGATACTAATGAATCATTTTCGGTACTATATCGCCTCTGATACGTACCGGTCCCGCACCAAACCTTCCCCAAATATGTTACTGCATACGTCAGCAGACTAATTAGGAGTCTTTGTTTGTTTACTTACTACTAAAAGACAAGTTGTCTAGTAGGTTCACTATTTTATCTAAGGACTTAACTGCAAAAAGAAACATATGTTTAATGTACACTAAGATTTTTTGTTAAAATAAAGTAAATAATGCAATGTTTTTGTGGTCCCCTTTATTTATAAAAGTACCGAAAAGTATCTACCGTATTTTTGGAGTATAAGTCGCACCGGAGTATAAGTCGCACCTGCCCAAAATGCATAATAAAAAAGGAAAAAAACATATATAAGTCGCAACTATGAAAAAAACTGCAACTTATAGTCCGAAAAATACGGTAAATAATTTTAGTACCGGTACCAACACTAGTGGGTATTTATAAACACTGCTGTCAATATGGCAAAGTTAGCAAACAGACTATTTTTCACTGGCATATGGTTAAGGTCACCTTAAATAAATGGTTACATATTGACTAGTGCTCTCAAATTATTATTTATTTTTAATCTGAATAATCACACTTTTTGAATTTGGATCTGTGCAGCTGATTTAGGCTCCAGTACCTCCCGCGACCCCCGAAAGGGACAAGCGGTAGAAAATGAATGGATGGATGATAAATCATAGGTTATTTATTACTCCCTTGCATACTTTAAATTAACTAAAAAATAACCCAATATTTGGACACAAATGCAATGTTGTAGTCAGAATGTCATTCTATGAACATTTTTTTATGATTTTACTTCAATGCACTTCATTTATTTGCTCAAAACATGGTCAAAGATTTATCTAAGGCAAAGGTCCCCAAACTACGGCCCGCGGGCCGAATATGGCCCACCAGTGTCCGAAATCCGGCCCGCAGTAAGTCTAAAGTTGTTGTTTTTTTTAGTTTGTCCTTTGTAATCTATTTTCTACCGCTTATTACTCTTGGGGTCTCCTAGCCGCGCAGGGAAATCATATTGTTTAAACATTTATTTTCCCATCAATAACGTGACATCATTGCACTCGCGCCGCAGTGTCGGGCGAGCGTGCGGCAAGTACGCACTCTTTTGGTTAATTAGTGCGTGAGGAATATTAATATAAATATATATATATATATATATATATATATATATATATATACACATATATATACACATGTATATATACACATATATATATATATATATATGTGTATATATATATATATATATATATATATATATATATACATATATATATATATACACACACATATATATATACACATATACAGTGGGGCAAAAAAGTATTTAGTCAGCCACCAATTGTGCAAGTTCTCCCACTTAAAATGATGACAGAGGTCTGTCATTTTCATCATAGGTACACTTCAACTGTGAGAGACAGAATGTGAAAAAAAAAATCCAGGAATTCACATTGTAGGATTTTTAAAGAATTTATTTGTAAATTATGGTGGAAAATAAGTATTTGGTCAATAACAAAAATTCTACTCAATACTTTGTAATATAACCTTTGTTGGCAATAACAGAGGTCAAACGATTACTATAGGTCTTTACCAGGTTTGCACACACAGTAGCTGGTATTTTGGCCCGTTCCTCCATGCAGATCTTCTCGAGAGCAGTGATGTTTTGGGGCTGTCGCCGGGCAACACGGACTTTCAACTCTCTCCACAGATTTTCTATGGGGTTGAGGTCTGGAGACTGGCTAGGCCACTCCAGGACTTTCAAATGCTTCTTACGGAGCCACTCCTTCATTGCCCGGGCGGTGTGTTTGGGATCATTGTCATGCTGGAAGACCCAGCCACGTTTCATCTTCAAAGCTCTCTCTGATGGAAGGAGGTTTTGGCTCAAAATCTCACGATACATGGCCCTGTTCATTCTTTCCTTAACACGGATCAGTCGGCCTGTCCCCTTAGCAGAAAAACAGCCCCAAAGCATGATGTTTCCACCCCCATGCTTCACAGTAGGTATGGTGTTCTTGGGATGCAACTCAGTATTCTTCTTCCTCCAAACACGACGAGTTGAGTTTATACCAAAAAGTTCTATTTTGGTTTCATCTGACCACATGACATTCTGCCAATCCTCTGCTGTATCGTCCATGTTCTCTCTGGCAAACTTCAGACGGGCCTGGACATGCACTGGCTTAAGCAGGGGGACACGTCTGGCACTGCAGGATTTGATTCCCTGTCGGCGTAGTGTGTTACTGATGGTAACCTTTGTTACTTTGGTCCCAGCTCTCTGCAGGTCATTCACCAGGTCCCCCCGTGTGGTTCTGGTACTTATTTTCCACCATAATTTACAAATAAATTCTTTAAAATTCCTACAATGTGAATTCCTGGATTTTTTTTCACATTCTGTCTCTCACAGTTGAAGTGTACCTATGATGAAAATTACAGACCTCTGTCATCATTTTAAGTGGGAGAACTTGCACAATCGTGGCTGACTAAATACTTTTTTGCCCCACTGTATATATATATATATACACACATATATATACACATATATATATATATATATGTGTATATATATGTATATGTGTGTATATATATATGTGTATATATATACGTATGTATATATGTATATATATGTATGTATATCTGTTTATATATATATATATATATATATATATATATATATATATATATATATATATATATATATATATATATATATATATATATGTATATATATATATATATATGTATATGTATATATATATATATATATATATATGTATATATATATATATATATATATATACGTATATATGGGTGTGACGTTCATATTTTGTCAATATTCAGTGTTTTATCGGTCATGGTTAATACTGTAAATCCCACATATCTTTATTTTCATGTACATTCTGGGTGTCTCATTCAGTAAAAAATAGTTTTAACGTTTTTAGCATTCAATCTGACATTATTGTACCGGCCCCTAGACACATTTTTTTTCTCCAAATGTGGCCCCCCAAATCAAAATAATTGCCCAGGGCTGCCTTAGACGTTCCACTCTATATGATTACTGTTTAGCTGAGGAAAGGTATTGGCATCGTATTTGCACAATGACAAGACACATTGGAAACACAAGCTAAATGAAACTTCACTGATCCCAACTGGGAACCGCGGCAAGCAGAAATGAACTGCATTGCTTGTCGGGAATAATGCTATCCTCATTTTGTGGTTTGTGTTGTAGACACATGCAAAAACAATCAAAGCATGCGCCCTTTTTATGCACATTTCTGTTCTGCTATTGTCATCAGTTTTAAGTCTGGAGTCTTTTAGTGATTACTTTTTGTTTGGTCTTTTGTAGTTGGTCTCAAGTTTGATTCACAATGAGAAGCATCATGTAGCAATTGAATTAATTGCTTTTGTGTTTTTTATAGTGCAATCGCATAAAATGTCTCTCTCTAGTAGACTGGAGCAAGTTTAGGACAACGTGTTGTAAATTATAAATTAAAGAAGGAGAGATGCAATTAACTGTGTCTTAAGGTGCACGTACACCAACTATGTGGCCTTGCAGTTTCCTAGATGACGTAAAGGGAACTGCAGCCCACACAGGCATTGCATTCTTACCTGGGGCGCCACAGATGCTCTTCCATGTGCTAATGCCTTCTGCCAGTGTGTGATAGATTGGGCCCAGCAAGTGACCTCTGCCCTCAACCACCTGCTTCCTACATGGAGACACACTCCACTGCTTCTGTTTGTGAGAGCGACATGGAGCACATAATGGGAACCCGTAAATAGAAAAACAAAAGTGTGCTGCGGTGGTTTTACAACTGGATATGGAAGTGTGTCTCTTTCCAGTCAGTTCATTCGGGATTGTTTCCACTGGCAGTGAATAGAACGACTGGACCTCTTTGGTAGTTCTGTGACAAATGCAACTGCAGCATTGGAAAATGACTTGAGGTTTAAAATAGAATGAAATTATTTTTAAAAATCCCTTTTTTTGCCCTTTTTACACATCACCAATAATGCACAGTTCAAATTAACCTCTGTCTCCCTTGTTTTTCTCTGAAATGATTACGCTTCAACAAAAGGAGAATAGGTTTACCCATAATCAATGCAGCACTTACTGTAATGAACTGCTGTCAGTGTAATTAAAGAAACCATATTTCACTGAAATTTATCACACTGTCTCGATTTACTAACCACAAGAATGCACTGTCAGGTTAGGTTTGTCATGGCGAGGGTTTTTTCGCAGCTTGCTGCGAGATTTGTTCTCCCGGGATGCAAACAGACTTAACCGGACAAGGCTTGCAGGTAAAAACATGATTTAATCTTGACTATAACTCAACGAAGTACAAAACAAAAAGGCGCACAAGGCGAAGGCACAAACTTGGCGCAGGGAACAAACTAACACTTTAACGTAAACTTTGAACATAAAACAAACAACACATACTGTGGCTTGAAAAGAGCCATGAACTATGATATGAGCAGAGCATGAAATGAACACAAGCATGAAACTATGATCAAGAACTATGAAACGAACAATGTCGCCAGGCAGACTAACTGACAATGACAGGCTTAAAGGGGAACATTATCACAATTTCAGAAGGGTTAAAACCATTAAAAATCAGTTCCCAGTGGCTTATTTTATTTTTCGAAGTTTTTTTCAAAATTTTACCCATCACGCAATATCCCTAAAAAAAGCTTCAAAGTGCCTGATTTTAGCCATCGTTATATACACCCGTCCATTTTCCTGTGACGTCACACAGTGATGCCAATACAAACAAACATGGCGCATAGAACAGCAAGGTATAGCGACATTAGCTCGGATTCAAACTCAGATTTCAGCGGCTTAAGCGATTCAACAGATTACGCATGTATTGAAACGGATGGTTGTAGTGTGGAGGCAGGTAGCGAAAACGAAATTGAAGAAGAAACTGAAGCTATTGAGCCATATCGGTTTGAACCGTATGCAAGCGAAAACGACACGACAGCCAGCGACACGGGAGAAAGCGAGGACGAATTCGCCGATCGCCTTCTAACCAACGATTGGTATGTGTTTGTTTGGCATTAAAGGAAACTAGCAACTATGAACTAGGTTTACAGCATATGAAATACATTTGGCAACAACATGCACTTTGAGAGTGTAGACAGCCCAATTTTCATCAATTAATATATTCTGTAGACATACCCTCATTTGCTCTCTTTTCCTGAAAGCTGATCTGTCCAGTTTTGGAGTTGATGTCAGCAGGCCAGGGGAGCTAGGGTCGATATTCTTCTCTTGATCATCTTCGGTGGCATAAGGGACGGTGTGAGCCAAGACATCCAGGGGGTTGAGCTCGCTCGTCTGCGGGAACAAACTGTCGCCATTGCTTGCCGTGCTGCCGAAGTCCTTTGTCCCTGAATTGCTCATACACTCCGGCAGATTCAATGGGGGTCTGGCGGCAGATTTCTTTGACTTTATCGTTGGAAATGCATCTGCTTTGAGTGTCGCAGGATATCCACACATTCTTGCCATCTCTGTCGTAGCATAGCTTTCGTCGGTAAAGTGTGCGGAACAAACGTCCAATTTCTTGCCACTTTCGCATCTTTGGGCCACTGGTGCAACTTGAATCCGTCCCTGTTCCTGTTGTTACACCCTCCGACAACACACCGACGAGGCATGATGTCTCCAAGGTACGGAAAACAGTCGAAAAAATGGAAAATAACAGAGCTGATTTGACTCAGTGTTTGTAATGTGTTTGAGAAAATGGCGGATTGCTTCCCGATGTGACGTCACGTTGTGACGTCATCGCTCCGAGAGCGAATAATAGAAAGGCGTTTAATTCGCCAAAATTCACCCATTTAGAGTTCGTATATGGTATTTTTTCTGCAACATCAAGGTATATATTGACGCTTACATAGGTCTGGTGATAATGTTCCACTTTAACGTAAACTTTGAACATAAAACGAACAACACTTACTGTGGCTTGAAGAGAGCAGCATGAACTATGATTTGAACAGAGCATGAAATGAACACAAGCATGAAACTATCATCAAGAACTATGAAACGAACAATGTCGCCAGGCCGACTAACTGACAAAGACAGGCTTAAATAATAATATCATGATTAGCGACAGGTGTGATCCAAACAAATGAGGCAGGTGAAACTAATGAGTAGACATGGAAACTAAAACAAACAAGGGTGCACAAAAAACAGGAACTATGGAGTCCAAAACTAACAGAACATAACTAAACAAAACATGATCTAGACCACAGATCATGACAAGGTTAGGTCAGGCCTGGGCAATTATTTTGACTCGGGGGGCCAATTTTAGAGAAAAAAGTAATGTCTGGGGGCCGGTATATCTATTTTTAGGAACACTAATACAAAACCTCACAAAAATGTCTCATTGAATGCTAAAAACGTTATGACAGACCGCCTTCGAAAACAGAATGGAATTTACATTTTTCTATGAACGATAAAACGCTGAATATTGACAAAATATGAACGTCACACCCCCTCCCGATCGACATATTTTACAATCAAGCGAAACGCAACAAAAATGCAACAAACACCGCGAAATATAAACGTGAAGGGTAAAAAAAACAAAACACCTACAATCTGATGTATGTGATATATCACTAAGCTTTGGAACTTTGTTGTAATAATCTCCTTCCGTGTCTGTCCCTGACGCCCGCATTTCAGGCTGGCCGCTCTGGAAACGCTCCCTACCCACACTGCTTGGTGCCTTGCTGTGACTTATAGATTACCATAGTAACTAGTATATCATGCAAAAGCACAGATTCCAACCATTTAAATACTTTGTATATTTCAAGACTTACGGTCATTTGAAAACATCACTGCATATCATAATGGCAGCTACAGTTTCCATCTTAATGATCTAAAAAAAATATTTGGGAATGTCTGGCGGGCCAGATTGAAAAGCTTAACGGGCAGCGTCTGGCCCCCGGGCCTCAATTTGCCCAGGTCTATAGTTATGTGGTTCGCGAGCAATCCAGCTCTTTGAAAAAAAAATATAATAATAATGGATTAAATTTATATTGCGCTTTTCAAGACTCACAAAGCACTTTACAGTGAGAACTAAGAACCCATTATTATGGTGGTGGTAAGCTACATTTGTTGCCACAGCTGCCCTGGTCTAGACTGACAGAAAAGTGGCTGCCAATTTGCACCAACGGCCTCGCCGACCACCACCAAACATTCAACCACTTTCTTACACCAGTGTGTGTGTGTCTTGCCCAAGGGCACAAGGGCAGTGACTAAAATGGTGGAAGCTGGATCCATACCAGGAACCCTCAAGTTTTTTGGACGACCGCTCTACCACCTCAGCCACGCTGTCTGATTGTTCATATGTGTCGACACTAAGCAGAAGGCGGAGGGAGGAAATTACACACACTCCACAGCTGTGAGCACAGGAGGGAGGGATCTTTGGACTTAGACTTAGACTTAGACATGGACTTGGACATAGACTTCCTTTCATTGTCGTTCAAATTTTAACTTTACAGTACAGATAAGAACAACATTTTGTTGCATTAGCTTGTTGTAGTGCAGGATAAAAGAGCAATAAAATGCAGATATAAATAAATCGATTACTGTACAGATAAATATATTGCACTTTTGCATATGCATCCACGTTTATGGATGTATGTTATATTGTCTTTATAGTCCAGTGAGTTAATCCGTTTTGGGGGGGAATTGAGGGGATTATTATGATGCGTTCAAGAGTCTTATGGCCTGAGGGAAGAAGCTGTTACAGAACCTGGAGGTCCTGCTACGGAGGCTGCGGAACCTCTTTCTTGAGTGCAGCAGTGAAAACAGTCCTTGGTGGGGGTGGGAGGAGTCTCTGCATATTTTCTGAGCCCTGGTCAGGCGGCGGCTTTTTGCGATTTCCCGAATAGGAGGAAGAGGAGTCCTGATGATATTTTCCGCCGTCCTCACCACTCTCTGCAGAGACTTCCAGTCAGTGGCACTGCAGGCTCCAGACAAGAGAGAGTTGGAGAACTTGCTACAGAATTAGAGACTACACGCTGTAAAGATGATACAAATGAATAGCAGGCCACAAAACATTAAATAAATGTTAAATCCAAGTTTTTTGAAGGGTTCTCTAATGCTGACAACAACAAAAAATATCTGCTGGTAAAATATCCCCCAAAATAGACACATTAATGATTTTAGGCTTGTTTTCTAACAAGTTTTAGCACATTTTGGAACACCCACTTTTAGCTCCAAAATGTGGGTAGGGCCCCGTCATCCTGTTGACGTCACCTACAGAAGACTGGAGGCAATTGTGTATCGTGTAGTATGTGTTTTGGTAGCATTTTCATTCCGAATCATATTAATTGTGTGCAGAATTTGAAGGAATGATAAAATATGTCTGCCAGATGCATTGTTGCAGGTTGTAGCTGTCAGGTTTGTCCCTGACAGTTTGGTTATGTTTTAGTATTTCCTCTGTGTTTGTCTTTATTTCCTGTCAGCGCTTTTATTTTGGTTGTTTCCTGCACCAATCCTGCCTTCTCTGCATCTTGGGGTTCTGTCACACAGTGTTAGTGACACACACAGTTTTGGTTGTTTCCTGCACCAATCCTGCCTTCTCTGCATCTTGGGGTTCTGTCACACAGTGTTGGTGACAAACCCCAAGATGCAGAGAAGGCAGGATTGGTGCAGGAAACAACCAAAATAAAAGCGCTCACAGGAAATAAAGACAAACACAGAGGAAAAACTAAAACATAACCAAACTGTCAGGGACAAACCTGACAGTAGCAATACGACTAAAGACTGGGGTCAGCCTGCATACATGTCCAAGTGGTGGGAATATGAAGAAAGTATGGACCACTCCAGTCAAATTGAGGGACGGACCAAGCGAGCAACTATCATTTTAATGATTCTGACTTCGAAGGAGAAGGATTTTGGTCGGAGTTGGGATGGAAAAAATGTAAAGGGGAACTGCACTTTTTTGGAATGTTGACTATTGTTCACAATCTTAATGAGAGACAAGAAGACAAACATTTGTATTTATTGTTTTCGCTTTCGAAAATAAAATATGTTTTGTTCTAAGTAGCTAGCATTGCGGCTAATAGGAGCAAACAATTATACCTCTAAATCACTTTAAAAATGCATTCCAAAGAACGTCAACAATACTTCATTTACGTTTCGTAACCCGTGTAATAACCAAACTGTAGTAACATTATTGTAAAAGCAAACACTAAGGAACTCTTTTTCTAGCGTAGTAACACATCGCCATGCTACAGTATTAGCCGTAAAAGCTAGCTACGGCAAGAGATAAGCTATCTTCTACATCAACACGAAACGCGTTTCAGTTTGTAATGCACAAAAAAGCGATACGACACCAATCTGTACTGACTAAAAAAACATCAACAATCATATTACAGTATCTGTAAAGTATTAGCCCACATTTTGTGTTTTGTTTGTACACAGCTAGCCAGACAGCGTACGTACTGTAGTTGTTACTAACACGCATGACGTGCTAAGTGTATTAAAATGACCATCCAAGGGAGAAAAGACTTGAGTTAAAACCCACGGAAAAACAAAAAAAGAAAAGCAGAAAACAAGAGAAAAATAAGGTAAATGTCAATCTTTGCTCAAGATTAGCAAACATGTTTTCGAGATGCTGCTTTTTCTTATTTGTTTTGTGCATTTGTGTTGTTTTTACAAATGTACACACAATCAGACGGGAGCATTTTGTTTAACAAAGATGTCTCTTTGTTGTTGTATTTCATAATTAGTTTTATGGTAACAATCTGTTCCATGATGAGCATATAAATAAAGCCATATAAAAAAAAAAATATATATTTAATATGAGTATATTTTTACATTTGAAAACAACAGAAACCATTTAAGGAGCCATTCGGGATCTGAAAGAGCCAAGGAAAAATCCATTCTCATCACTATAGTTGCCGGACTATTCTATTTATAGATCCTTTTTATAGTCTCACTGTGCAAATCATCCAGTGTGAATAGCAGTATACTTGAAACTACCTAGCAGTGTGTATTCTGTATTTCAAAGATGTAAAGACACCACACATTACAGTATGTGTAAATCTCATTGATCCCATGTGTTGCAAGTGATTAATGAACAATATCCCCTGGGAAACATGCGTTCCATCCAGTAATTTGTTGAGCTAAAAGACATTGATAAATACGAGCCTTAATATGACTGATTTACAACGCTCCAATGCAATTTTGCCAACCTAATTGGTTAATGGTGTGCAGATGTCAGTAAGTCTCAATAGAAACATGCATACATCAGCAATCTATAAATTCTCGCTAAGATTATTGTGATTGGCAGGTTGTTGAAATTATAAGGATGCTGAACAGGAACAGTTGTGTTCACAATAAATAGAAGGAGACAAGGCAATAATCTAACCTATCTTGGTCATATTTACAGCATTACTGTTTATCATCCAGTCATGTGAAGGCTGCTGAAGGCTGAGCGGTCCAGCTATCTCATTAAGTTGGTGCTGTGCTGCAGTGTTCAAGACCAGCTGATATTCTTGTTGGAAAAGACCTCTGCACTTCCCAGCAGAGGTCTTCTTTGTCTCTCTCAGCAAAAAAGTGTAGGATTGAAGAGAAGCAGATATGTGCTCAAGGAATAATAAGGCTGCCGAGCTGGCGGTCTGCATCAACTCTGTCAATGTTAACATGCAACTAGATAGGTCACTTTTTTTACTAACATTGAACCTACATTTTACTATTTTTTTCTCGGTCTCTGCAGTTTTTACCTCCTCCAAGGACACCATTGTGCTGGTTAAAGCTATTGTTGATATGCCTGTCGTAGTTATGAGTGTCTTTGTTAGCAACAATATGTAAAAAACTAGGGCTGTTAAAATTAACGTGTTTACTCATGTGATTAATCACAAATAGATATAGCATTAATCATGGACACACGCAATTTTATTTGCACCGTACAAGGTCTTTTACACTAACCGCCATACGGTTAGTGATCAGATCAAAGCATATGTCAGGACAAAAATTAATGAAGAGACTGACTGGTGTGCTCGCTAGCAAATTTCAATTGGCTTTTCAAGCTTCTCAATCTGGCCCGCCGGATATTCCCAAATATATTTTTTTAGATATTTAAGATCACAACTGTAGCTGCCATTATGATGTGCAGTGTTGTTTTCAAATTACCGTGCGTCCTGAACTATACAAAGTATTTCAATGCTTGGAATTTGCGCTTTTGCATGATATACTAGTTACTATGGTGATCTAAGTCACAGCAGCTCAGACGAGGCACCAAGCAGTGTGGGTTGGGAGCGTTTCCACAGAGTGTTTCCAGAGCAAGCCTGAAAATGCGGGTGTCAGGGACAGACGCGGAAAGAGATGTTTACAACAAAGTTCCAAAGCTTAGTGATATATCAGATACATCAGATCACAGGTGGGGGGTTTTTTCGGTTCATATTTCGCTGTGTTTGTTGCGTTTCGCTTGATTGTAAAATATGTCGATCGAAAGGTGGTGTGATGTTGTCAATATTCAGTGTTTTATTGTTCATAGTTAATATTGTAAATATATAATATATAATATTCTTTATTTTTATGTACATTCTGGGTGTCTGATTCAGTAAAAAAATTAAAAATTCCATTCCGTTTTTTAAAGCTGTCTGTCATAACTTGTTTAGTATTCAATCAGACATCGTTGTGAGGTTTTGTATTAGTGTTCCTAAATATAGATATACCGGCCCCCAGACACATTTTTTTCTGTAAATGTGGCCCCCCGAGTCAAAATAATTGCCCAGGCCTGATATATATTGTTATATCGCACAGCACAATTCTATTGTTGTCTCTAAATGGAAATGTAACAAAAATGCATCTTACCAACTGAATGTGGTCCATGTCTTACATGTCACTGCCTTGTTAAAAAAAACACATACATCTTAAAGCCAAGAATGACAGCATCCTGTTGAAGCCAGGACATACTGTAGCATTCGTTATGTTGTGATAAAGACTTAAGCAGATGTAGAAGGGAATTTTTGAAGAACCGATGTTTGTTATTATAATTATAGGTTGATTGACGAAATCAAATCCACAAGTGATCTACCGATATTGAGTCATAGTCAGTTTGATTGGCCTTGTCTGCTTTATCTCAACCACTACTCTTCCAGGATGCCTCAGCAGAATAAAATATGTTGTATGTAATGTTTATAATATCACAAGCTCATCAGTGCACTTCCTGTGATGCAAAGTAACCTCTTAACACACTGACCATAAGTCACTTTTTGAGACTGAAAACCGCAGAAATGTTCCATCCACTTAAAATCTGACTCTAACCTTTTGCAGAAAAGGGACACTTTGAGCTTGACAAAACATCTGTACAGCCGCAACAACTGACGCATTGCGGAAGCTACCTGGTGGTTTGCTGGTACGCTCAGTCATTAAGAATGTGAAGGGACTGAGTGACGTAAGTGATGTAAAGTGGCACAAATCTCGGCTGCAAATCCATTAGCGTTTTCATTTTCCTCACTTCAGATGACAGCGGAACTCCAATCTGGATCAAGTGAACCGCATGTATCAGTTTATCGACATCCCTCTTTGCCCACACAAAAAAATAAATGGTAAATGGTCAGCCAGGGAGTACAGTATCATTAAATGCACCATTCCAAACATCCATCGATTCATGTTCTAGCGCTTGTCCCTTTCGGGGTCGGAGGTTGGGATGGAGTCTAGCCCATTCACACTCACATTCACACACTAGGGCCAATTTAGTATTGCCAATCAACCTATTCCCAGGTGCATGTCTTTGGAGGTGGGAGGAACCCGAATTACCCGGAAGGAACCCACGCAGTCACGGGAAGAACATGCAAACTCCACACAGAAAGACCCCGGACCCGGGAATCGGACTTAGTACCTTCTTATTGTGGGGCATGAGCACTCACCACTGTTCCCCAGTGCAAACACTGCACACAAATTACCTCAAAGTACTACATAGTCTCCCACTGGTGTGCCGTGGGAGATTATCTAATTTCACCTATTTGGGTTAAAGATGTTTTTTGCAAAGTAATTATAGTCTGCAAATTATGTGATGATGTTGAGTGTCGGTGCTGTCTAGAGCTCGGCAGAGTAACCATGTAATAATCTTTCATATCAGTAGGTGGCAGCAGGTAGCTAATTGCTTTGTAGATGTCGGAAACAGCGGGAGGCAGTGTGAAGGTAAAAATGTAACTAATGCTTAAATAAAACATAAACAAAAGGTAAGTGCCCCTAAGGAAAGGCATTGAAGTTTAGGTAAGGCTATGCAGAACAAAACTAAAACTGAACTGGCTACAAAGTAAACAAAAACAGAATGCTGGACGACAGCAAAGACTTACTGCGGAGCAAAGACGGCGTCCACAATGTACATCCGTACATGACATGACAATCAACAATGTCCCCACGAAAAAAGATCAAAATAACTAAAATATTCTTGATTGCTATAACAAAGCAGATGCGGGATATATCGCTCAAAGGAAGACATGAAACTGCTACAGGAAAATACCAAAAAAAGAGAAAAAGCCACTAAAATAGGAGCGCAAGACAAGAACTAAAACACTACACACAAGAAAACAGCAAAAAACGCAAAATAAGTCACGGCGTGATGTAACAGGTCGTGAAAGTACACCTACTTTGAGACAAGAGCTATAGTGATGCATGGTTGGTTATGGTTTAAAATCATATTCAACATTGACTTTTTACTGTCAACTGAGTTTTGTTTTTTTAATGATTTCTGCTGGTGGTGTGCCTTCGGATTTTTTCAACGCAAAAAATGTGCCTTGACTCAAAAAAGGTTGAAAAACACTACTCTACTCTTCCGTAGTTAGTTGCTGAGTTACACTTTTGGTCCACAAACATTCATTTGAATGTGTGGACACGATCTCTGGCCTTCTCCCAGTCGTTCTTTATTGTCCACACTGGACTGATTATCACGGTGGTAAAGCGAGACCACACGGGACTGTTATAAATTAAAGTAGTGGAAAACATCTTCATCCACAATATGTGGTCTTTTTTTAAAGAGTAAATTAGACTGGCATACTGTATGTTTTTTCTTTATTTTGTGAGATCAAACATTTTGTAAGAAACAGCATGTGTTCCAAGCCGGTTTTACACTTATACTATTCAATCTGTTATTTCACATGCTGACTATATCCATCTTGAGATGTATCTATAGTTGCTTAAAAATCATGTGACTTGTGGATTTGTGGCTTAGTGCGAGTAGTTACCATGATGCAATACAATCAATGCCAGTATAGAATGCTCTTCAATGACATTTTGTTTCATGTGAATTTTCTAAGACAATATTTTTTTTTAGTTTTTTTAACAGATCCAGACCTATGCATAGATATATTTTTTTGTACATTTGGAATATTTTTTTTAAGTTTTATGCTCTTTTTGTAAAAAAAAAATAAAATTTAAAAATACATGCACATATAATGTGAAAATCACAATATATGCAATATTTCCAAAAACAAAGTGGATGATTTCAGATGAGTTAGTTACAACCTGCAATATCACGATCGGCTTAGCCGTTGCTGGACCCCAATGAAGAGCGAACATTATAAAAAAAAAGCACTCAAAAAGGTGTGAGGAAGAAAAATATGACTGATTTATAACGGATGCACACAAAGGATGCGATAAAGAAAAAATGCATACAAAATGAGTGGAGAGGAGACAGTTAACACTACACTGCAGCACCGGTGCAGAGCCACAGGAAAATGAAAAGTGTGACTAGAGCCACAGCAGAGGAGATGAACACGGCTGGAAGGGTGAACCATCAGGAATCTACTGGCGCCGAGTGAATGAACTGGAGAGCCTTTATAGTCAGGAGGAAATGAGTATCATTGGCTCTGCCCCGTGACCCAAAAACCAGACACTGCAACAAAAACAGACCGGATGGCAGCAGAGTTGCCAGATCATGACATTTAATAGGTCAATAATTCATATCAACATTGATTTTTGCCTTATTATTATTTTTGGAACAATGGCATTTTTTCCCAAAAACTCACACTATCCCTCCTTAGTCGAAAAACAACAAAAAATGTTAATAAAAAAAAAAGTGCCATGATGCCATTTCAAATAAAAAAAATGCGGCCAAATCTCTGCCCTGTAACCTTTTAAATGTAACTGATTTGTTGAAGATGGATAACGTTTAAAAGCAAAAATGTCAGTTTTTTATCCAAGGCAGACTCGAGGGTTAAAGGGGAACATTATCACAATTTCAGAAGGGTTAAAACCATTAAAAATCAGTTCCCAGTGGCTTATTATATTTTTCGAAGTTTTTTTCAAAATTTTACCCATTACGCAATATCCCTAAAAAAAGCTTCAAAGTGCCTGATTTTAACCATCGTTATATACACCCGTCCATTTTCCTGTGACGTCACATAGTGATGCCAATACAAACAAACATGGCGGATAGAACAGCAAGGTATAGCGACATTAGCTCGGATTCAGACTCGGATTTCAGCGGTTTAAGCGATTCAACAGATTAAGCATGTATTGAAACGGATGGTTGTAGTGTGGAGGCAGGTAGCGAAAACGAAATTGAAGAAGAAACTGAAGCTATTGAGCCATATCGGTTTGAACAGTATCCAAGCGAAACCGACGAAAACGACACGACAGCCAGCGACACGGGAGAAAGCGAGGACGAATTCGGCGATCGCCTTCTAACCAACGATTGGTATGTGTTTGTTTGGCATTAAAGGAAACTAACAACTATGAACTAGGTTTACAGCATATGAAATACATTTGGCAACAACATGCACTTTGAGAGTGCCGACAGCCCATTTCAGGCGCGCTAAGAACATATATTTTCCCACGATTTCAGCACTCAGGTTAACCATACCTAAATAGACACAAAATACTGCATTACACAAGACTACCCAAATGTACTCGAATGATTGAAAAAAATACATGTTTTTAAGCTAAATTATTGGTAAACACAGTTGATGTATAATAATTTACGTAAAACCGCGAGTAATGAATAAAGTTTTCATCAATTAATATATTCTGTAGACATACCCTCATCCGCTCTCTTTTCCTGAAAGCTGATCTGTCCAGTTTTGGAGTTGATGTCAGCATCTGCTTTGAGTGTCGCAGGATATCCACACATTCTTGCCATCTCTGTCGTAGCATAGCTTTCGTCGGTAAAGTGTGCGGAACAAACGACTGACCATTTCGTCGGCTTTCCCCACAGCCTCGTATTTTGAACAAATTTCGTCCAATTTCTTGCCACTTTCGCATCTTTGGGCCACTGGTGCAACTTGAATCCGTCCCTGTTCGTGTTGTTACACCCTCCGACAACGGCGGATTGCTTCCCGATGTGACGTCACGTTGTGACGTCATCGCTCCGAGAGCGAATAATAGAAAGGCGTATAATTCGCTAAAATTCACCCATTTAGAGTTCGGAAATCGGTTAAAAAAATATATGGTCTTTTTTCTGCAACATCAAGGTATATATTGACGCTTACATAGGTGTGGTGATAATGTTCCCCTTTAAAGCATTGCCGTTAGCCTCCGCTCAGAGAATGTAAGATGACTGGGGCTTACATTACTCCTCAAAACACTGCTTTGCTTTCTTACCCCTGACTCTGTTTACAACTACTAAACATTAAACTAGAACAAAAGTAATTACAATAACAGAAACCATATGTATTATTATTATTGCTTTTATTATTATTATTATCACAATAAAAAGAAGATGTATGTCCACACAAAATGCTGTTTTAAAAAAATCTCTTGCCTATGTGAGAACACATAACAATGAAAATATTTAAAAAAACACAGTTTTCCTACAATAACGTGATGAAATCTATATTTTATTTTACCTTTAATCACATTGTTTCACAAAGGGTCTCATTTGACACACTTTGCTCTTCTATGACGTGAACAACATATACTGTATCTTATCTTATAAAGCAGAAAATAGCTAGTTTGAAGAAACTTTTAGCCTGAATTGTCTCAAGTCTTGGGGACAAAGAAAGAAATGATGTTTTTCTCATCAACGGACAGTTTTCAAAAGTCTCCACAAAGGCAAGCATTTTCCAGCTCTATTTCAGTGCCCTAACACACAGTATGCGTGTGGACCAAAGACCAAATCACACTGAAAAAAATACGTGGCTGTAAAAGAAGTTGTGTAAGCGCGGACATAACTGCGGGGATGCGTCTAAAATATGTTGCATCACTTCAGGGTGAATAACAAAGATTTTTTCCAGAGTGGGCAGCAGCATCATAACCACATTTGTGACATTGAGTACAATTCCATGCATGCGCAACATTAAAACTACTTCAAGTTTGGTCAAATATGATCAATAGAATGAATATTCTTTTTGTTTAAGCGCTTTTATTTGAATTAAAAAAAAACGGTAACACTTTAATATGGGGAACATGTGATGTTAATAAGCAACTAATTAATGGTGAATATGTTCCCCATACTAAAGTGTTACCAACTTGGTAACACTATTTGGACACTAGGGGAACATATAAGGCTTAGGGTTGGGGTTAAGGTTAGGGTTACTAATAAGCAATAATTCTGAGGTTTTTGAGGTAAGACTCAATATGTTACTAATTTGCATGTTAATAAGCAACTTATTCATGGTGAATATGTTCCCCATACTAAAGTGTTACCGACTTGGTAACACTATATGGACACTAGGGAACACATAAGGGTTAGGGTTAGGGTTACAAATAAGCAATAATTCTGAGGTTATTGAGGGAAGACTCTTAGTTGATGGCTTACTGGTTGTATAATAAGAATAAGGCATTAATAAGTACTTAATAATGACTAATTAAGAGCCAATATGTACGGAGCCCCTAAAGCAGGGGTGTCAAACTCAAATACAGAGTGGGCCAAAATTTAAAACTAAACAAAGCCGCGGGCCAAGGTTGAACAAATTAACCTTTTAATAGGGACCCAAACAAGTTTTGCATTGAATATTGAACAAGCAAGGCTTGTATAACTTTATAGTGACATGCAAAATCGAGTTTCAAATAATAATAATAATAATAATTAAAAAATATCAATGGCATATCAAATACAATTTAAATACAAATGTAATGCCTCTTTTCTATTTGCAGCCTTCTGAGGTAAATATCAACATTAACTTTTTCCACAGGCTAATAAATTAGAAAATAAAATAACAATGAATAAACCAACCATTCAGGACTTTAAACTGCTCAGTTTGCAACGCACTGATCTAATCTGATGTGCCCAAGCCAGATACCTGCCATCTTTTCTTGGATGCTAGTTCATTAATGTCGAGGCTCAGGCTTTGAGCTGAGGCAACCTTCATTATCGAACAAAGTTGTTCATCAGTCATTATACCTCGTAGTCCACCCGGACCACAGTCTTGGGGGCGTGCTTTAAAGGCACTGCGTTTATCGTCCTCCACGAGCTGTCGTCACGTCTGCTTTTCATCCATTCCAACAACGTGCCGGCCCGTTCACAAAATATGTGCGACTTCAGCAATGCATACTTGGCCAACAGCGATACAGGTTACACTGACGGAGTCCGTATAAATAACTTTAACACTGTTAGGAATATGCGCCACACTGTGAATCCACACCAAACAAGAATGACAAACACATTTCGGGAGAACATCCGCACCGTAACACAACATAAACACAACAAAACAAATACCCAGAATCCAATGCAGCCCTAACTCTTCCGGGCTGCAATATACACCCCCGCTACCACCAAACCCTCCCCTCGCGTCGGTTAAGGCGGGCGGGGTTTGGTGGTATCGGGGAATCGGGGAAGCCGCACATATTATGTGACTGGGCCAGCATTCGCTGGACTGGGTGTAAAGCGGACGTGACGATTTTTGGGAGGGGCACTGAAATTTGAGAGTCTCCCAGTAGGGTTGGCAAGTATGAGAATTAGCGTGAATGCGGTGTTACCGCGGCACCGCCGCTGAAAATTCAGCTGACCAGCCATAGTGTTAATTAGGCCGCGGGCCAGAGTTTAACACCCATGCCCTAAAGGGACATGGAGGGAAAAAAATGTTTTGCGAGTTCTCGCATAAGGGTTTTTTCCTATGTCAGTGAGCCGTAAGTAAAACAGACACAGCGATGGAGGAGCCTACCCATCATCCGTGGGAGAAGTTTATTGATTTCTATTTTAGTATTGGCCTAACATATAAAGACATCAAATCGTATTATGGTCCCACAACAGAGCACAGATGATGGGTAGGCTCCTGCTCCTCCATCGCTGTGTCTGTTTCACTACCGGTTCACTGACATACGAAAAAAGCCTTTTGCGAGATACCGCAAAAAGTATTGCAAGATCTCGCAAAACATCCATGTCCCTTTAGGGGCTCCGTAAATATGTTACTAATTTGCATGTTAATAAGCAACTAATTAATGGTGCATATGTTGCTGCCCATACTAAAGTGTTACCAAAAAAACATTGCATTGTTCAACTGCAGCACATGTTGTGGATGTAAAGACACATATCTGGTTTCTCCTCCATGGCACCACTTAGAAGGAACCCCTCCTCTTTTAAAAGGAGTAACACCAAAAGGAGACATAACAAATTATGGTGCCAGCACATCTGGGAGCGCTTCTCCCAGTTTGCAGATTGTGTGGTGTAGAAAAAGCGGTGTATAAATGAGTTATCATGTCTTGGTGTGTGGCCAAAGCGGCATGGCAATTTTAAACCTATCTCATTTCTTGTTCGAGCTTTTCGGCTCTTTTCGCATCTTCATCCTTTGCTCTTTGCGGCCACCTTTGATTTCACTTTTCAGGCTGAGAACTACAAATTAAAGCACTTCAATGCCCCTCCTGAGACTTTTATGATCCTGTAATGGGTTTATGATGAATCTTGTGCGTTGCTGGCTCAGCTTAATCAACAGCAAATGGTGTTACTGAGATACAGTGGTCAAACATTACATGACACACCAGATGGTTGAGGGCTTCAAAATCGCCAGAGCAATTTTGCTCATCCAGGATGCGATATCCCTCACTCAGTGTTGGCGTTAACGCACTTTTTGTGTCTTTTTTTACGCATTGAAATCAGAAAGGACGCGTAATTCCAGAAGCCCGGTTTGCTTGTTTTTTTTAGAAATTTGATTGATTATCGCTTTCCGCCGGTGTTTTGTTTATATTTGCCGGATCAAATTTCCGTCCCCGTTTATTGCGTTTTTATTTGGTCGTAAATTTTGATTCGCCGAAAGTTTTATCAATGACAAATACTGCCTCAGTTTGACGGGGACAACTTTACACTCACTAAGGTGAGTGTAAAGTCAACCTTTTTAACTTCATCCTGTGCCATGTCTCCAGTAAATAACTTGTTTTAGTCTTTGTGAGTCCATGGAAACTTCACTTTTATCTCCGACTGGATCGACATCGTTCGAGGATGGAGACAGGCTAGCTGTTAGCTTCAAGCTAACCAGCACCCGACCAGACTCCTACACACCAAAAACATACTTTGCAGGTCAACAAATGGGGCAAATATGTGCCTTTTGAAGTGTTAATGTGCGAGGAGTGTTCAAATGGAGTCTTTTGGAGAAGTGGCTGACAAGTTAGCAAGTGTCGCTCTCATCGCTGGCAGTGACGTCATCTGAAGCAGAGATGCTGACTGTGCGTGATGATAAACGCGCATGCGTCGCCAGGCTCTGCTTTTTATTGATAGACTTATCAGATGTATTTTTTTTATTATCTATAGCAGGGGTGTCAAAAGTGTGGCCCGGAGGCAATTTGCAGCCCGCGGCTAATGTTTTAAAAACCCACGGCACATTCTGGAAATACTATTAGAATAAACAAAAACATAACAAAAGTGGAATAAAAAAGCTTACAGGTGAAATGTAATTTAGAAAAAGTTGAGATGTTAACTAATTAAACAAAGCTCTTTTTTTTTTTCTTTAAAACTGTCATTTCTCAAAACATAATATTGAATCAAAATCAATGTTTTTTTTTTTTATGAATTATTGACCTATCCAAGGCTCTCATTACTTCACATCAAATATTCCATTTTGAAAAATATTTTTGTGGAAGATTTTGCATATTTTGTGTGTTTGCCATAAAAAAAACAGAGGTTTCTTTGACAAAAAGTGCAGAAAACAAACAAAAAACAACGTAAAAAAAACCCCCAAACAAACGGATAGATGTGAAGTTGATGTAGACTCTATAGAGATTTAAGCGGTAAATAAATAATGCATGTATGCCCTGGCACTGCCAGTTTGGTTAAGTTTTAGTTTTTCCTCTGTGTTTGTTTTATTTCCTGTCAGCACTCTTATTTTGGTTCAGTTTCCTGTTTGTCTTTCTGAGTGCTGTCCCCTCAGCTGTGGCTGATTGGCACCTGGCCACACCTGGTGTCAATCAGCCAGCTGCTATTTATACCTGCCCTGCCCTCCAGTCACTGCTGGATTATTGTCATTGTCAATGTCGCTAATGATTATCGAGGTCAGTGTCATTTATACTTGTCGATGTCATTTATACTTGTCGTTGTAGCTCTGTCTACTTCTGTTCACTCTGCTCATGTCATAGTTCATCCTGCTCGTTTCTTGCCACGTGAGTTTTGTTTATTCGTGTCATAGTAAGTGTTTTTGTTTCTTGTCCATAGTTTAGCCTTTGTGCTAGTTTCTGTTCATAGCCAAGTTTGTTCTCCGCCTTGTGCGCACCTTTTGTTTGTACCTTTTTGTTTGTTTCTTGTTATAGAGTTAAATGAAATAATGTTTTCCTGGACAAAGCCTGCCGTCTCTGCATCTTGGGGTTCGTCACCTACACCTCCTGACAGGCACACCATTATCATCATTTCATGACCGAAGCAAAAAACATTTGTACTGAAATAAATATACCTACGACTTATTAAATACAAATATAGAAGAAAAAAACTACCGGCAGCGGTAAAGTTTAGATCCATGAAGGAAAGAAGAAAGAGAATTAATGTTTATAACTGAATACATTTACATATGCATAAAAATGTGTTTTATTTTGTATATTTTTTTTAATGAATGATGACAACTTTTTTCCAAAACACAATATCGAATGTGAGATACAACAGGACAATGCATACATTCATCATTTGTTTTCAAAACACTTCCAAAAAAGTGGGACCCCAAAAATTTACTGTGGGACCCCGTTTTTATGACTTGATGGGGTCCCTGGGACCCCGTTTTGAATATTCCGAGCGCCAACACTGCTCACTAATCTATCTGCTGGTTTGTGTCCATCTGCTTCATGCATGAAGAAGAGCTTACTTGGCGGTCCGTCTGCAATACCACTGGCGTCATCTCCCAAATGCTTCGTAATGACGTGGAACCGTGCAGGGAAAGAGCAAAATATAGTTTGGACAGAGGAAACAAGAGTTTTTCGGAAGCGGAAAAACAAACACTGTACTTTATTACCCTCTCAGGACTCGGTGTCGATGCATTTTGTTTGCTTTTGGTACCATAAAGTCCTTGATTTATTGTGGAAGTGAGTCCGAATGTAGCACTAAAGATAAAACACTTCTCCCCCCATCAGCATCTTATCACAGCTCTGTTACATTGTCTACTTGGCTCACGCAGGACAGATACATATGAGCATGCTGAAACCACAAACAGTCTGCTTATTTTTTTAAACCATTTATGTGGTTTAAACTCAATAAAAGGGAATAAGAGTTTGAGCTAACTATTTTTTTTTTTTATGTCAGTGGGTTCTTTTGCTCAATATTCTTGACTGCTCAACTTTTTAAATTATGATTGTGGTTTATATTGAGTAATAAGATGACTGGGAGGCTAAATACAATTCTCATCACTTTCTCAAATGAATGCCAAAAATACATTATATTATATTTCAACTCTTTTTAATTTAACCCGCATGGCAACTCCTGATAGTTGTTTTTTTTATAAGAAATGCTGAGACTGTTTTTTTGTGTCTTTTTCTTCGAATAAAATCTAATGCGATTAACGTGTTTACTTGAGTAAAGTTAGTTCAGCTCATAGGTTGGGTGGAAGTTTACACAGGCGGGATTTTGGGATGTTGGTGTGACCTTTGGTTAGATTTGTTTGTAAGATAGAAATATACATTTGCAATAAACCAGTAGGACTCTGAAATACAATGTTATGATCTATTTTACACATTTTACTATCTTTTTTAAAACAGAAATTGCTTATTTTCTGATCACTGCATATTTTTAGCCACTATGTGCTTGCCATAAGTGTGTAGTGTGTATGAAGGAAATTGTTTTTATTACTTACTTCGCTTCTTATTATATTCTAATGTTACAAACCTGTGAGTGGATTTAAATAGTGGCCCGCAGCAGGGGCCCGTTCCTCAATAATTTAGGGATGGGTACCAAATTCTGTAATTACATACAGTATGTACCGCCCGAAATCCATCGGTAGCACCTGGTACAGATTCAAGTAATCCAATGGTGCAATATGTCGATACCTTTGTTGCACATGACGTTAATGTCCGGTTTCAAACTGGCACTGGTTCTAGCACTTGGCCGGGAAACAAACAGTCAAGCATTTAATGTGGATTCAGCCGGACTGCCTCGGGTTAATGTTACAATTTTACATGTCAACAAAGCAAGAAAGTGGCTTTCAAAAGTACATTATGGGTTCCATTTTTTTAAAATGCGCTAGCGTGATCCTAATGTGTGCAATGTTGGCTTTGCCATAAATATGCTCCTGATTAGCATTAGTGATTTTACGTATAAATGTTAACACCTCCGAATTTGGCAATGGAAATTACAACTAAGATGCACGTTACTATCAAACAGTTGGTGTGTAATAAATGCAATACTTACTGTTTAAACACTTTGTAGAACTCAACGAAAGGAAATGTTAAAACGTTTTAACTTAATGGCAAAGACGACTTCCTGGCTAAAGCAACACACCGTAGCCTATGCAAAACTGCTATCTAACGCAACTGAGTGCTATGTCTACTATATAGTACAGTACAGTACAGTACTTGCAAATGAGACACAGAGGTGTAAGAAAACAAGATTACTAAGAAACAGCAAAGCTCAGTGCTTGAATAAAAAAGTGATTTTTTTTTTTTTAAACAATTAACATTACCACATTTGAACACACACAAAAGTACTGAAAGGTTCTATGGAGTACCAGTATCAATTCCCAGATATCGGAAATTAGTACCCTTTTAATTTAAATATGAAAGGTGCCCATGCCTATATTTAGTAGTAGCAGCCATAATATGCTCTATTCGTTATGCATAAATACGATAGATACTAAATGTCATGCTTGGAATGACCAACATAGTGTAAGTATTAAATGTTATCAGTAATGTGCCTGTTAATACATAACAGAAGCAAAAGTGTTTATGTTAGAAACACCGAAAGTGTCAAATAAGCTCATAGCAAAAAAAAATTTATAGACTTGTCGCTAATCGCTAATTTAAAAAAAAGTTGCTAAGTTGGCAACACTGCGCTCCATTCAGCAATAAGTTCCTAACTTTTCCTCTTACCTTTCTTCCTAAGTGATTTCCTAAGAGGAATCCATTCAAATTCATGACGTGTTCTTAAACGCCCAAATTGTTCCAACCTGCTGTTCTTAAAATTGTTGAATGCCAAATGGTTAGCGTGTGCGTGTCTATCATAATTTGCATACAAACACGCCCTTATTTCCCCAATATGCATATGTAAACACCCTTCATTCTGTAATTTGCATAGGTAAACACACTTAATTCCCCATATAAGGGCACAATTCCGGCGGAAAAGCTGAACATCAAACACACGGAGAAAACACAAACAGATTACAGAAGAGAACGGTATTTTGAAATGTCTATATTTTGCTAATTTTGCTATATGTCTGTCTGTCTGTCTTGTCTATATCTATCT
This sequence comes from Nerophis lumbriciformis, assembly GCF_033978685.3. NCBI lineage: Eukaryota > Metazoa > Chordata > Actinopteri > Syngnathiformes > Syngnathidae > Nerophis > Nerophis lumbriciformis. Next base: position 16,838,407 of record NC_084557.2, on the reverse strand, counting down.
ATCTATCTATCTATCTATCTATCTATCTATCTATCTATCTGTAATATTAATTTAACATTAGACAATAGAAGTAAGGGAACTTGTCACACTTAAGAACAAATAGGCCACCCTAAGAGTGCTCTGGAGCACTCGTAGATTGTGTTCTTACATACGAACAAATCCCAACTAAGAAAACATTGGTGAATACAAAAATCTCCTTAAAAACTTTGTAAGTGGGCCTAAGAACAAAATTTGTTCTTAAGAACGATTGCTGAATGGGGCCCACTGTAGTCTTCCTGCTGAGCTTGACTGTGGGCAAACCATTCGAAATGCACCTTTCAGACACCTACAGGACTTAAGTGGAAGTACTGACCAGGATGTAGAGCAAGTTGTGCTCCTCAATCACTCTGTGCAGTGTGAGCACTTAAATAGTGAGCTTTGGCTTCCAAATGCGGGTGATTTTATTATGCAGTGTCAATTGGAATTTTAGAACAACATCTCGAAAATCCTGGAATGTATGCTTAGTTGTTCTTGGGTTTGTCCCTGTGTGATTAACTTTGATGGCAAAATAAATGTTCTCTGATTGTGTCCTTAGGAGAATAAAACCTTTATGGACCTCCAAACCAGGGATGTTTGGCATCGTCATGAGAATGAGACATGTTGTAACATGATTGGTCAGTCGTTTCGAGGAATGCGTTTGTCGAGGTGGAGTTGAAGCGGGAATCTCGAGAGAATGTTTTAAGAGAGCTGGGTTCTGTGTTGCTTCAGTCATTATGATTAATAGAAATCCGACCAGCAGAAGTATGAGCTGACATTTTGACAATGTTTTGACAAGATCTCAATCAGTAATTATCATTCTTGAGTCTAGTATATTGCCCACAGTTTGATTTTTTTACATAGTTTGGAGGGCAAATAAATATTTAATTTGGTTCTGATATTACTTTCTAATTAAACAGTCCTCTTTTACTTTGTCAGCATAAGCCTGCACGTTTACCCTTTCAGATTCTTGTTATTTATCTTGAAGCCATCAAAAATGTTCTATCTGGAATAAAGAAAAAGCCTCTCTTTCCTTGTTTGAGCTCAGTTTATAGGTCTGCACGATCAGCTGACACATGGGTTTTCTGATGGGTTCACACAGGTTAAAAGCTTTGATCACAAAGAGTGTCAACCCAGGTCCTGTGTGGTGTTTCACCCCCTGACCTCTCCCACCATCCGGCCCAGCAGTCGCCCACTTGACTTTAGGAAAACTAGCCTTCAACGTCCCTGAGCCTTATAAGGTTGTCCACACAACTTAGACTTAGACTTAGACTTCCTTTTTATTGTCATTCAAATTTGAACTTTACAGCACAGATAAGAACGAAATTTCGTTACATAAGCTCATGGTAGTGCAGGATAAAAAAGCAATAAGGTGCATATATAAATAAATAAATATATATAAATAATATATATATAAAAAAATATATATGTAAATATATATAAATAAATAGATTACTGTACAGATACATTTATTGCACTTTTTCACATGCGTCCACGTTTATGAATGTACCGTATTTTTCGGACTATAAGTCGCAGTTTTTTTTCATAGTTTCGCCGGGGGTGCGACTTATACTCAGGATCGACTTATGTGTGAAATTATTAACACGTTACCGTAAAATATCAAATAATATCATTTAGCTCATTCACGTAAGAGACTAGACGTATAAGATTTCATGGGATTTAGCCATTAGGAGTGACAAATTGTTTGGTAAACGTATAGCATGTTCTATATGTTATAGTTATTTGAATGACTCTTACCATAATATGTTACGTTAACATACCAGGCACGTTCTCAGTTGGTTATTTATGCCTCATATAACGTACACTTATTCAGCCTGTTGTTCACTATTATTTATTTATTTTAAATTGCCTTTCAAATGTCTATTCTTGGTGTTGGGTTTTATCAAATAAATTTCCCCCAAAAATGCGACTTATGAACGACATACATATGTTTTTTTCCTTCTTTATTATGCATTTTCGGCAGGTGAGACTTATACTCCGAAAAATACGGTATGTTATATTGTCTTTTTTATTCCAGCGAGTTAATACATTTTGGGGGGAGTTGAGGGAATAATTTAACTGTGACAGCATCTGCAAAGTTTATCTTTACTATGCCATAAAGTGCTTTGTTATCCATATTGATTCAGTCAGATACACTGGAATTTGCATCTGATGAGATGTGTTGCTGGTATTTTATTTTGTATTTGGGTGTAACAATAGATATCAATCTCATGTAAAAAATATAAAACATAAAGTAGCAATAAACACGTCAATAATGAATAAAGCAAAACATGTTCTAGACCAAAAATCACTTCATATTCTTTACTGCTCGCTAGTGTTACCATATTTGAGTTATTGTGTAGAAATATGGGGAAATAACTACAAATGTGCGCTTCATTCAATAACTGTGTTACAAAAAAGATCAGTTAGAATAATACATAATGTTTGATATAGAGAACATACAAACCCTTTATTTATTGAATCAAACATATTGAAATTCAATGATTTGGTGCATTTGCAAACAGCTAAAATTATGTACAAAGGAAACTATAACCTGCAACCCAACAATTCTTCTCAACAAAAGAAGAGAAATATAACCTGAGAGGAAAATCTAATGTAAAACATTTGTATGCACGTACAACACTTAAAACCGTTAGCACAGTGGTTCTTAACCTTGTTGGAGGTACCGAACCCCACCAGTTTCATATGCGCATTCACCGAACCCTTCTTTAGTGAAAAATTTAATGTTTTTTTTTTTTTTTCAAATTCAAGACAAAGTTATATGTTTTTGTTAACACTTTAGTATGGGGAACATATTGTAAGTAACAAAGACTTTTAATTTAGAGTTATTTGGTGAGGGTTAGGGTTAGAGGGTTAGGGCCAGGGTTAGAGGGTTAAGGTTATAATAAGGCCATGCCGAATAAGGCATTAATAAGTACTTAATAATGACTAGTTAAGAGCCACTATGTTACTAATTTGCATGTTAATAAGAAACTAATGAATGGTGAATATGTTCCCCATACTAAAGTGTTACCATGTTTTTTTTACTGCTGCACAAAATGAACCGTGCATGAACATCACCTTGTTCAAACAACAAAACCAACACAGTGCATAAACTCACAACAAATTACACACCTGCAAATCAGTGTGACTTCTGCTGTTGCCGTATCCGTAATACGCCGATAGGGAGAAGTTACACGATGAGTCGGGTGTGCCTTGATCTCCGCCGAACCCCTGAGCCCGACTCACCGAACTCCTAGAGTTCGATCGAACCCAGGTTAAGAACCACTGCTTTAGCATATCAGTATGTGGAATTAAATTATGGAATGGATTAACCAAAGAAATCAAACAAAGCACCAATATGATTCAGTTTAAGAGACTGTTCAAACTACAAGTGTTCACAAAGTAGACAGAACAAGAAATATGATGAACATCTTGAACCCTTTTTATGTTTTTTATTTTTTTATTGAGATAAATATTGTTTATGTATTTAATATTTGTTTACTTACTATGGTATATTATTCATTTATTTATTTATTCACTGTTCTGTTACAGAGAACAAGAAATTGGGATAAAATTGCTATGGAATGAAAAGGGTTAGGGTTATATAAGCTCTGCTTCTTCCTACTCCTTTTCGGACGTGCTGTAATGAAACAACTGGAAATATGTGATGCATTACACTGTATCGTATGCATGTTCCAAATAAACTGAAACTGAACTGAACAAGCTTCACATGCCACCTATAAATGTGGCCTTGCCATATTAGACCACTAAAATTGCCAAACGAGCCACGGTAGACCAATAAAATTTCCCCCCGTTTTCCACTATACATGGTGGTGGAGGCGTGGCGAGGTACGTCCTTGGGGCAAGATCAATATGATGTCATCATACATATGACATCGTGATTAATTTAATCGTGGATGATGCATTTTTTTTATTTTATATTAGTAAAGGTTTTAGAGTGTATTTTTATTAATAAAGGCGAAACGAGTGTGTGGCGTTTATGTGACGTCACATCCCGTTGTAGACACTTGCGTCCGTGTTGTATTCCTGCGAGTGTAACTGAGTAACTCTGTGCTAAGAAAGTACATCTTGATGGTTCAATGTGCACAATTAAATAGCTTAGTTGCTCAGACAGCAACTTGTTTATTTAAGTTTGTAATGGGTAAATATTTGTATGTCTATTGTATTCATGTTAGCATTTAAAATAGCTAACCATTAGTACATTACCTTACTTTACCAGTTAATGAGCAGTCCCATTGGTCCATCAGTTAATCAAAGTTTTACTGCATTCTACCTCATCACATCCTTAATACAGTCCTAGTCAAACGTTTACATGCACTTGTAAAGAACATAATGTCATGACTGTCTTAAGTTTCCAATAATATCCACAACTATTATTTATTTGTGATGGAGTGATTGGAGCACATACTTGTTGGTCACAAAAAACATTCATGAAGTTTGGTTCTTTTATGAATTTATTATGGGTCTACTGAAAATGTGAGCAAATCTGCTGGGTCAAAAGTATACATACAGCAATGTTAATATTTGGTTACATGTCCCTTGGCAATAAGGCACTTTTGGTAGCCATCCACAAGCTTCTGCTTGAATTTTTGACCACTCCTCTTGACAAAATTGGTGCAGTTCAGCTAAATGTGTTAGTTTTCTGACATGGACTTGTTTCTCCAGCATTGTCCACACATTTAAGTCAGAACTTTGGGAAAGCCATTATAAAACCTTAATTCTAGCCTGATTTAGCCATTCCTTTACCACTTTTGACGTGTGTTTGGGGTCATTGTCCTGTCGGAACACCCAACTGCGCCCAAGACCCAACCTCCGGGCTGATGATTTTAGGTTGTCCTGAAGAATTTGGAGGTAATCCTCCTTTTTCATTGTCCCATTTACTCTCTGTAAAGCACCAGTTCCATTGGCAGCAAAACACCATGCTTGATGGTAGGTATAGTGTTCCTGAGATTAAAGGACTCACCTTTTCTCCTCCAACCACATTGCTTGGTATTGTGGCCAAACAGCTCAGTTTTTGTTTCATCTGACATCACATGGACAAAGATAATACCTTCTGGAGGAAAGTTATGTGGTCAGATGAAACAAAAATTGAGCTGTTTGGCCACAATACCCGGCAATATGTTTGGAGGTGAAAAATTCAACCAGAAGCTTGCCAGAAGCTTGTGGATGGCTACCAAAAGCGCTTTATTGCAGTGAAACTTGCCAAGGGACATGTAACCAAATATTAACATTGCTGTATGTATACTTTTGACCCAGCAGATTTGGTCACATTTTCAGTAGACCCATAATACATTCATAAAAGAACCAAACTTCATGAATGTTTTTTGTGACCAACAAGTATTTGCTCCAATCACTCTGTCACAAAAAATAAGAGTTGTAGAAATTATTGGAAACTCATGACATTATGTTCTTTACAAGTGTATTTAAACTTTTGACCACGACTGTCTCTTGTGTGAATATGTTCTTTATGTTATCATATGCAACCAGCAGAGATGTTGTAGATTATGTCACAGCTAGTTTTCCATAAAAAGAAGGAACATAATGATGGCATTACTTTAAGGAAGCTGAGCTACATGCACGCAGACCTCGCTATGACCTCATTTTTATTCTAACACCGTCTACAAAACACGACATTGAATTATTTCTATTAGAACACTTCGGTTTTCATTTCAAAACTTACAAGGAATGATCAGGTTACAATCGTGTGGCAGCACTGTATAATTGTACAGAAATACAAGCTTTTAAGTTTTGAATTCTCATTGAATTCTCTTGTCTTTAATTGATAATACAAGAAGAGCAATGAGTGGCAACTGTATAGCAGAGGGGCGCAAAGCCACTTTCGGCCAATTCATGTTTTTCAGTGATATGGAGCCAATTTTTAAATGATTTACAAAGGAAATAAAAACACAAACTGGCAGTGGTTAGCGCTCGTGCTTCACAAGGAGAAGGTCCTGGCTTTGATTACCAGACTCGGGGTCTTTTTGTGTGGAGCTTGCACGTTCTCCCCCCGTGACTGCGTGGGTTCCCTCCAGGTTACTCCGGCTTCTTCCCACCTACAAAGACATACACCTGGGAATAATCTAATTGGCAACACTAAATTGGCCCTGGTGTGTGAATGTGAGTGTGAATTAGGGATGTCCCGATCCAGGTTTTTGCACTTCCGATCCGATACCGATATTGTTTTTGCATTTCCGATCCGATACCGATACTGACCGATACCGATACTGGCCTATCCGAGCATGTATTAAAGTTTAAAGTTATTTAGCCTACTTAGTTGTCAGAATCATGTTGAAAAGGGTTTTAGTACTCTTGATAACAACTAGCCAGCTGAATTAGGGGAGTTTGAATAATACACAATGGTTGGTAACAACAAACTGACCTGTTTATTCAAGGATAAACACAAAATAGACAAAATTATACATGACAAACAGAAATGGCATCATTGAACTAGGGCTGGGCGATATGGCCTTTTTTTAATATTGCGATATTTTAAGGCCATATTGCGATACACAATATATATCTCGATATTTTGCCTTAGCCTTGAATGAACACTTGATGCATATAATCACAGCAGTATGATGATTCTATGTGTTTTGATTGATTGATTGAGGCTTTTATTAGTAGGTTGCACAGTGAAGTACATATTCTGTACAATTGACCACTAAATGGTAACACCCCAATAAGTTTTTCAACTTGTTTAAGTCGGGGTCCACTTTACAGATACAGATATATACTATCAGATATATACTATCATCATAATACAGTCATCACACAAGATAATCACATTTAATTATTTATATTATTTATAATCCAGGCTTGCATGTCTACATTAAAACATTCTTCTTCATACTGCATTAATATATGCTACATTTAAACTTTCATGCAGAGAAGGAAATCACAACTAAAAAAATCACTAATTTTTTCATACGGTGTTGATGTGGAAATTTTTGCCTCTGCATTTTGATGGTGTGGACGTGTGGCACCGAATGGAAATAAGCGTCTCGACAGACGTCACAATATTTGAACAATGATGACGAAAACTGTTTTCTCTGTCGTGTCGGTGTGTTGAAAATTGTTATGCGCTTATTTTTTTATTAGATTTTGTGCGTGGCATAGATTTGCTATGCGCAGAGGACGCTTAAACAGTGCGCAATTGCACAGGCAAGCACCTTAGAGGGAGCGTTGCTCGCACGGCTGCGCTAGCATCACAGCTAACGTTAGCCATGCTGCTACCTCTATGCTCGGGGAGGATGTATACGTATGTGACGTATGATGTGACAGTATGTGACGTGTGACGTGACAGTATGTGACGTGTGTAAGAAGGTGCGCTGCTGTCTGTGAGAGGGAGACACAGGAAAGAGTGAGAAGAGCCTGTCGTGTAATGCCAGCAGCTAAAAGCAACTGTGTGAGAATTCACAGACCTGTGGATGTGTTGAAGGTGTGCTGGAAAATGCGGAACGGAAATTACGGAGCAGCAGAAAAGTGGAATGTATTATTTAAATCGGTGCGTTGGATAAACTGGATCTGGATCTGCATTTTCCCATGCCTTGCCGATCCGCAATTTTTGGCAAATATCGGCAGCCGACATCCCTAGTGTAAATGTTGTCTGTCTATCTGTGTTGGCCCTGTGATGAGGTGGCGACTTGTCCCAAGGTGTACCCCACCATCTGCCCGAGTGCAGCTAACATAGGCTCCAGCCCTCTTGAGAAGGACAAGCGCTAGAAAATAAATGGATGGATGGATAAAACACAAACTGACATTTATTAGGAAGCACAAACACTAGCTGAAAGAAAACAAAACATATACCGTATTTTCCGGACTATAAGGAGCACTTAAAATCCTTCCAGTTTCTCAAAACTGGACAGTGCGCCTTATAACCTAATGTAGGGAATCATTTTGGTTTTGCTTACCGACCTCGAAGCAATTTTATTTGGTACATGGTGTAATGATAAATGTGACCAGTCGATGGCAGTCAAACATAAGAGATACGTGTGAACTGCACTATGATGGCAATATGACTCAAGCAAACAACACCAACATTGTATATGTTCCATTGAAAATATAGAACATTACACACAGTGCTCAAAAATCTATCAAAATGTTTTAGTACGACTTTGGTAAGCTATGAAGCCGCACCGCTTTATGGATTGTCGGCGCATTAAACATACGAGTATTATTATGGTGTGTGTATAAGGTAAGACATATTATCTGGTGTTTTGTTTCGTAATGTTATGCAAAAACAAAAACATGTATTACATTCTGGTACCTGCTGATCTGTATCTGGGATCTGCATAAATCCTGAAAAATTGTGTACCACCGCGCCGACACCGTAGTCGATAAGCTTCTTTTTCTCGATCTTCTTGTTATGTTCATCCTCCGCTGTTGCCATTTCTAATATAAAATGTAAAGTTCTTACTTATATCTGTCAGTAAACTCGCCATGAAAGCGCTAAAACATACCGGTGTAGTGAGTTTACATTATTCACCCAAGGAACTTTAGTTATTAGAGTTCCGGTCGGACGGTTTTTCAGAGGACACATTTGCAGGTGTTGTTGTTTCCGGATGAGGAGATGCTGCTCCGTTATTGATTTAAGTAAAGTCTGAATGTCATTAAAACACTTAGCTCCATCTTTTGACACTTCTTCCACTCCCATCCTTGCACGCTACACCGCTACAACAAAGATGACGGGGAGAAGACGCTGCCCAAGATGGCCCACGTAAATAAGACCGCCCACAAGACGGCGCATCCGGAAGCGACTGTCAGAACGCGGCTTGAAGATGATCTGTAAAACATAATCTATGCAACATTTTGACCAAAGAACCACCATTACACAAGGAAGTGTTTTCCATTTAGAAAATAATAATAATAATAATACGAATCCTTTACTGCGATGAGGTGGCGACTTGTCCAGGGTGTACCCTGCCTTCCGCCCGAATGCAGCTGAGATAGGCTCCAGGCCCCCCCCATCATAATGACCACGCCCCTAACACACCCCTAACCATTCCCCCACCACCACAAGTACATTACAGGAAACCCTGTAATGTATTGATATACAATGCATGACTGTGTAACTGTGTAGTTATTTAACTGCAAAGGCAGTCCTTGGACTCGGGTTGCAAATTGGCTGCAATCAACACATGTACACATTAGGGATGTCCCGATCCGATATTTGGATTGGATCGGCCGCCGATATTTGCAAAAAAATGCGTATCGGCAAGGCATTGGAAAATGCAGATCCAGATCCAGTTAAAAAAAAACTCCGGTCCGTGTTTTCCAATGCACCGATTTAAATAATACATTCCACTTTTCTGCTGCTCCCTAATTTCCGTTCCGCATTTTCCAGCACACCTTCAACACATCCACAGGTCTGTGGATTCTCACGCAGTTGCTTTTAGCTGCTGGCATTACACGACAGGCTCTTCTCACTCTTTCCTGTGTCTCCTTCTCACAGACAGCAAGCGCACCTTCTTACTCACGTCACATACTGTCACGTCATACGTCACATACGTATACGCCTTCCCCAAACAGAGAGGTAGCAGCATGGCTAACGTTAGCTGTGATGCTAGCGCAGCCGTGCAAGCAACCTTCCCTCTAAGGTGCGCGCCTGTGCAATTGCGCACTGCTCAAGCGTCCTCTGCGCACGGCAAATCTATGCCACGCACAAAATCAAATAAAAAAATAAGCGCATAACAATTTTCGACACACGGACACGACAGAGAAAACAGTTTTCGTCATCATTGTTCTCGTCATCATTGTTCAAATATTGTAACGTCTGTCGAGACGCTTATCTCCATTCGGTGCCACACGTCCACACCATCAAAATGCCGAGGCAAACATTTCCACATCAACACCGTATGAAAAAAAATAGTGATTTTTTTTTGTTGTGATTTCCTTCTCTGCATGAAAGTTTAAAAGTAGCATATATTAATGCAGTATGAAGAATAATGTTTTAATGTAGACACATAGAATCATCATACTGCTGTGATTATATGCATCAAGTGTTCATTCAAGGCTAAGGCAAAATATCGAGATATATGTCGTGTATCGCAATATGGCCTTAAAATATCGCAATATTAAAAAAAGGCCATATCGCCCAGCCCTACTTCAATGATGCCATTTCTGTTTGTCATGTATAATTTTGTCTATTTTGTGTTTATCCTTGAATATACAGGTCAGTTTCTTGTTACCAACCATTGTGTATTATTCAAACTCCCCTAATTCAGCTGGCTAGTTGTTATCAAGAGTACTAAAACCCTTTTCAACATGATTCTGACAACTAAGTAGGCTAAATAACTTTAAACTTTAATACATGCTCGGATAGGCCAGTATCGGTCAGTATCGGATCGGAAGTGCAAAAACAATATCGGTATCGGATCAGGAGTGCAAAAACCTGGATCGGGACATCCCTAGTACAAATATTATTTTGGCATTGACTTTGATAAATATTTGTAATAATGTGCGCTGGATTGTCCTCAACAAACTATGTAATGCATTAAAAAAATCTTTCTATGGAATCTATAGAATCGTGCCCTGGCCTACCTATTCCTAACCTGCCAAAGGAGGGGAAGTGTGCCAAAGTTGAGCATGGATCAGAATATGCCAGACTTTAGGTGTGAAGTGGGCCCGAGCGACGGAACAATTGGTCAAGTGTGTGTACACAATATGAGTCACAATAAAAAATAATGGCTTAAGGACATTTGGTCAAATTCAGTATCGAACACAACCGGATGTTGGCCAATAGGACAGTATATTTTCTAAAGTTTATACTGTGGTCAACGAGTGTGTACTTAAAACAGTTCAGCTATGACTGTGACGGCGGCCAGCATTACATCTGCTATGACATTTTGAAACCCAAAGACAAGATTCTGCTAATCCACAACACATAGTATCAATGTAAAACCTATTGGCTCCTCTTATCTTGTCTGAACTTCGAGCAATCAGGTTTTTTTTGTTCTTACACCTAAATGTGTAACCTGACTCTCGCCAGACCCTTGTAGTTCGCCGAGCTCAACACAAGGGTCTGGGCTCGAAGGCATTGCAAACTCCTTCCAAATAGCAAAAAATAATGAACTAGTCAGGATCGCCGGGCAGGATTTCATAGGTGTGACGTAGTGCCGAAGCGACTGTTTGATTCAAACAACATGTGCTGACATTGCAACTGTTTTGCGACATCGATTTAATATTAATTATTTAAAAGATGAACAGAGAACGGTTTTGAAGGCTTTTTTTGGTGGCAAGGATGTTTTGGTTCTTCTTCCGATAGGGTTTGGATTTCCCAGCGCCGCTCTCATCAACGTCACGGGTTGATTTCAATGTGAGTGGTTAAAGTAGCACATTCAAGATAACGGACAAGTGGTTTATCCAATCACATATAATAATTTTTTTACAAGGCCCCGCCTTCCGAAATACATCTCCTATTGAGAACTCCCAGATTCTTGTGTGGAGCTCAAGCGAACAACAAGGATCTGGCGAGAGTCAGGTTACTAAATGTGTTTATGTATGAGATAAATTGATAAGAGGTAAGAGGAATAGAACATTTCTGCATCAATGGAGGTTTTTGTGTGACTAGGACCACAAGCTGGATGGTTACTTGATCTAGCTGTAAAGGAACAATGACACATGTGGAGTGCGTAGCCATCCATCAAATACTTGGAGGGATTTAGTGAGTCTCGCGGTCTTGGGGAACTGTGGGTTGTGTGTCTCCAACACCTAGAACTCATTTTCCCTTCTGCTACAAGTCTATTATAGTGAGCCCTGATGGAAGAGCCAGTGCGGACAATTGATCTCAGTGAAGATGAAGAGGATTGGACAGGTCAGACATAGCTCGTCTTCTCTCGCAGGGTTTCGTCTGAGGTGTAAGCCGGTCTGATGGGGCGAGTTCCTCCGGGCTGTCTTGTCGTGTGATGGATTGGTCTTTAAAGGGTGGTACAGCGAGCCGGATTGTGTGCCAGGAGAATACTCTGCTCTAATTAATGACATTTCTTTCTAAACTGTTTCCACTTCATTGTGCCACAACACTTCTCTTAGAAAAGAACTTTGAGATTGATTTGGCATCATGGTCATTTCAATGTAACGAGGGTGTGTGTGAGTGTCTTGTGTTTGTGTGTGTTGAAAAAAGGGAAAGTTGGGCTTCTGTAATTAGGCTGTTTTGCATTTCATCTCCAACGATCTTTCATTCAAAGGCCTCCTTTTTACTCACAATGGCTTAATTGTTTCAATTCTGAATGGATCGCATGTGAAACCCTTCAGGGCTGAAAATATGCAGCCCTCATGGGGTTGTACTGAACTACCTCCTCTCCTAAACTAGATTACGGACACAAGACTCCAATGTCTTTGTCTTTTCAGAAAAAAATAGGGCTTACAGACATCTCCTGAGCTATACTAACATTTAATAGTTGGATGTTTTCATTATAAGGATAATATATGTGGGATGTTTGTTCATTTAAAAGACCATCGCAGATTAAAGTTCTCTTTATGTATTTTTTGCTCCTGACAATATATATGGCAGTCATTTCCCATTGTATCAGTTAGTTTTTGAGTACCGTATTTTCCGGACCATAGGGCGCATCGGATTAAAAAGCGCACTGCCGATGAATGGTCTATTTTTGAGCTGTTTTCGTATATAAGGCGCACCAGTTTATAAGACGCTTTTTTTTTTCTAAATAGAAAACACTTCCTTGTGGTCTACATAACATGTAATGGTGGTTCTTTGGTCAAAATGTTGCATAGATTATGTTTTACAGATCATCTTCAAGCCGCTTTCTGACAGTCGCTTATAGATGTGCCGTTTTGTGGGCGGTCTTATTTACGTGGCTCACCTTTGGCAGCGTTTTCTCCCCGTCATCTTTGTTGTAGCGGTGTGGCGGGAGTGGAAGAAGTGTCAAAAGATGGAGCTAACTGTTTTAATGACAGTCAGACTTTACTTAAATCAATAACGGAGCAGCATCTCCTCATCCAGAAACCACGACAAGGCCGGAAATGTGTCCCGTGAAAAACCGTCCGACCGGAACTCTCTAATAACTAAAGTTCCTTGGGTGAGTAATGTAAACTCACTACACCGGTATGTTTTAGCGCTTTCATGGCGAGTTTACTGACAGATATAAGTAAGAACGTTATACTATTTTATAATAGAAATGGCAACAGCGGAGGATGAATGTCCCATAAAATGAAGATAGAGAAAAAGAAGAAGCTTATCAACTACGGTGTCGGCACGGACTACAAAGACGAACCCGCGCAATTTTTCAGGATTTATGCAAATCCCAAATACAGATCAGCAGGTAACAGAAGATAAAAAAAGTTGCTTTTGCATAATATTTCGAATACGGTGTCGGCACGGACTACAAAGACGAACCCGCGCAATTTTTCAGGATTTATGCAAATCCCAAATACAGATCAGCAGGTAACAGAAGATAAAAAAAGTTGCTTTTGCATAATATTTCGAAACAAAACACCAGATAATATGTCTTACCTTATACACACACCATAATAATACTTGTATGTTTAATGCGCCAACAATCCTTCAAGCGGTGCGGCTTCATAGCTTACCAAAGTCGTACTAAAACATTTTGATGGATTTTTGAGCGCCGTGTGTAATGTTCTATATTTTCAATGGAACATATAAAATGTTGGTGTTGTTTACTTGAGTCATATTGCCATCATCTACACATATCTCTTATGTTTGACTACCATCTACTGGTAACACTTATCATTACACCATGTACCAAAATAAAATTTATTCGAGGTCAGTAAGCAAAACCAAAATTATTCCGTACATTAGGCGCACCGGGTTATAAGGCGCACTGTCGAGTTTTGAGGGGGAAACAAGATTTTTTTAAGTGCGCATTATAGTCCGGAAAATACGATATTGGGGAGATAACCAATTGTACTTGAAACCAGGGCTGCACAATTCATCAACATCGAGGTTTTGATTAGTGCGATAAATAACCCCAAGAGGGTGATTTATTTATTTATTTTTTCGTCTGGCGTCACAGGCATTTGAGTGATAGACATGTTCGCCAATCAGAATTGTTGAACCTTGTTCGACACCTTCTTTAGTTGTATTACTACAACCTGCAACAATGCATTTGATAATTCCTTAAAATACCGCTCTAAAATAATGTAATTCCGTATGAGGATGCCACCGTACTATGCAGTATGAAATTACCTTCTGTTTTCTCTGGCTCCACATTTTGGAGCCAAAAGTGTGCATTTCAGAATGTTAGCATGTGAAATGTCAGCGGAAACGAGGAAATTCGCATTTTTAAACATTCATTTTCGCGTCAAGATATCAATCAATCAGTCAGTGTTTACTTATATAGCCCTAAATCACGAGTGTCTCAAAGGACTGCACAAGCCACAATGACATCCTCGGCTCAGATCCCACATCAATGAGAAACTTTGGAGGGGACCGCAGATGAGGGCGACTGGTGCAATGGACGTCGAGTGGATCGGGCATAATATTGTGAGAGTCCAGTCCATAGTGGATCTAACATACCGTAATAGTGTGAGAGTCCAGTCCATAGTGAAGATCATCTTGAGTGGGGACAGGTCAGCAGTGCAGAGACGTCCCCAACTGATGCACAGATAGATGAGTGGTCCACCCTGGGTCCCGACTTTGGACAGATAGCGCCTCATCTGTGGTCACCGAATCTGTGCATCCACAAAGGAGAGGGGGGCAGAGCAGAAAAGAAAACGGCAGATCAACTGGTCTAAAAGGGGGGGTCTATTTATAGGCTAGAGTATACAAATGAGTTTTAAGATAGGACTTAAATGCTTCTACTGAGGTAGCATCTCTAACTGTTACCGGGAGGGCATTCCAGAGTACTGGAGCCCGAATAGAAAACGCTCTATAGCCCGCAGACTTTTTTTGGGCTCTGGGAATCACTAATAAGCCGGAGTTCTTTGAACGCAGATTTCTTTGAACGCAGATTTCTTTCCGGGACATATGGTACAATACAATCAGCAAGATAGGATGGAGCTAGACTGTGTAGTATTTTATATGTAAGTAGTAAAACCTTAAAGGGGAACATTATCACAATTTCAGAATTGTTAAAATCATTAAAAATCAGTTCCCAGTGGCTTATTATATATTTCAAAGTTTTTTTCAAAATTTTACCCATCACGCAATATCCCTAAAAAAAGCTTCAAAGTGCCTGATTTTAACCACCCGTCCATTTTCCTGTGACGTCACATAGTGAAGCCAACACAAACAAACATGGCGGAAAGAACAGCAAGCTATAGCGACATTAGCTCGGATTCAGACTCGGATTTCAGCGGCTTAAGTGATTCAACAGATTACGAATGTATTGAAACGAAATTGAAGAAGAAACTGAAGCTATTGAGCCATATCGGTTTAAACCGTATGCAAGCGAAACCGACGAAAACGACACGACAGCCAGCTACACGGGAGAAAGCGAGGACGAATTCGGCGATCGCCTTCTAACCAACGATTGGTATGTGTTTGTTTGGCATTAAAGGAAACTAACAACTATGAACTAGGTTTACAGCATATGAAATACATTTGACAACAACATGCACTTTGAGAGTGCAGACAGCCCAATTTTCATCAATTAATATATTCTGTAGACATACCCTCATGTCAGCAGGCCAGGGAAGCTAGGGTCGATATTCTTCTCTTGATCATCTTCGG
Organism: Nerophis lumbriciformis; assembly: GCF_033978685.3. Lineage (NCBI taxonomy): Eukaryota > Metazoa > Chordata > Actinopteri > Syngnathiformes > Syngnathidae > Nerophis > Nerophis lumbriciformis. The sequence goes on along the minus strand of NC_084557.2, from coordinate 16,822,719 downwards.
GACGGTGTGAGCCAAGACATCCAGGGGGGTTTAGCTCGCTCGTCTGCGGGAACAAACTGCCGCCATCACTTGCCGTGCTATCGAGGTCTTTTGTCCCTGAATTGCTCACACACTCCGGCAGATTCAATGGGGGTCTGGCGGCAGATTTCTTTGATTTTATCGTTGGAAATGTATCTGCTTTGAGTGTCGCAGGATATCCACACATTCTTGCCATCTATCTCTGTCGTAGCATAGCTTTCGTCGGTAAAGTGTGCGGAACAAACGTCCAATTTCTTGCCACTTTCGCATCTTTGGGCCACTGGTGCAACTTGAATCCGTCCCTGTTCGTGTTGTTACACCCTCCGACAACACACCGACGAGGCATGATGTCTCCAAGGTACGGAAAACAGTCGAAAAAACGGAAAATAACAGAGCTGTTTTGACCCGGTGTTTGAGAAAATGGCGGATTGCTTCCCGATGCGACGTCACGTTGTGACGTCATCGCTCCGAGAGCGAATATTTAATTCGCCAAAATTCACCCATTTAGAGTTCGGAAATCGGTTAAAAAAATATATGGTCTTTTTTCTGCAACATCAAGGTATATATTGACGCTTACATAGGTCTGGTGATAATGTTCCCCTTTAAGATAGGACTTAAATTCTTCTACTGAGGTAGCATCTCTAACTGTTACCGGAAGGGCATTCCAGAGTTCTGGAACCCGAATAGAAAACGCTCTATAGTCCTGGGCTCTGGGAATCACTAATAAGCCGGAGTTCTTTGAACGCAGATTTCTTGCCGGGACATATGGTACAATACAATCAGCAAGATAGGATGGAGTTATACCGTGGAGTATTTTATACGTAAGTAGTAAAACCTTAAAGTCACATCTTAAGTGCACAGATATCACGTCCGCGTTTTTTTTATGAAATCTAAAAAAAAATACGATACAAACAAATTTTGTTGAACGCTCACCTCAGCCTCAGGTACTCGCTGTTTCTCTTGCCTAAACGTCGCAGTGAGTTGCAGAACGATCAGGAGCACCGAAACAAGCTCGCTAGCGCTAACCAGCTAGCTGGCGTACGTGTTGTTCCCTCCGTTCGTTCTCCGAGCCGCAACGTTGAGGGTTGTCTCCTTTGCTGCTAGTCTTATTTCGATGTTTACAATCGGAACACTGTTGGTTCCGAACTTGTTGTACTTCTAGAGTACTTATTAGTAGCCAGCGAGAAGGTATATTTTTGACGTCACAGAATGTAAACAAAAGTCACAACACCAGAAGGATATTACCATAGGGGGCCTGGCTACAGGCTAGAGTTGCCAAACGGGACATTTTTTCTGAGTTCTATGCATACATGTTTTAGAAATGTACATTACAATTTCAATGATAATAATGTTAGTAAATGATCTACTAAAGAACAAAAAACATCTGTGGTACATTACATGGGACATGTAAGTGTCAAAAAGGACAGCAAAAAGCGGTTGGTAGATGAGAATAAATCTAAAGGTAAAATATAGTGTAGAAATTCACCCAATCGCAGGAACTGTAGTCTTGGGTTTCAAAATTGTATTTCGGGGTTTTCATGGCGGTACTATGTGCTGATGGAAATGTTCCTCTTTTTTTTCCCTCAAGTTTCCCCTTTTTTCTCAAATGGTTCTCACATCCCTGAAAATGTGCTGAAAGTCATTATAAAACAAGCCTAAAATCTATATTTTGGGCGAGGGCGGGGATTTTAATTTTTAGCACCAGAAGTATGCAATAAGTGCCAATGCATTAGAGAGGCTTTTTAAGATTTTATGTTAATGTTCCCCCAATTACTCAGGTATGTTGTGCACATTTTGCTCAACCAACTACTTGACAAAGTAGTCAAAAATAAGGTGTAATTGGTCTACTAATACTTGAAATCCAAATTGAGTTATGTTCGCATTGCTGTCCATAGACTTATCTTGCAGAAACATACTGTATGAGTTTTAATATACAATGCAAGTAAAACTCCACTCCCTCATTTACAGCATATTACTTTTTTATTTGAAATGAGTAAATTCTGTCACTTCAATGAATAGTACTCATATCATTGTGAAATAAAGCCTGCTCTGTGTATATTTTCCCCAATACAAGCCCTACTACTGTATAGTTGTCCTGTTGCGTCAGAGCAGTCCTAGTAACCCAGTTGTCCCATACTGCCTTGAGGATTATCCCAATAGATTAGATTTTTACATGACATGTTTTCTGTTAACCCGTTTGTGTGGATGACATGCCCTGATTGGTTTGTGAATTATGTGAGGTAAGAGGTTTTTTTTTGTTTTTTTTTACATTATTATGTTTGCATGGTAGTGGCAAAAAAATTTAAACAGATTTTCCCCAAAAAATCTTAAAAAATTGGTCTGCTCAGTTCCCAAACATTTACTGAGTGTTGTTAAAAGGAAAAAGGAAAAATCCCCTGTGCCAACAAATAATATATTGTGAGAATCGGTATATATAGAGAATTGTGTTTAATCGAGAATCGATTCTGAATCGAATCATCACCCCGAAAATTGGAATCGAACCAAATCATGAGTTGTTGTAAGATTCACATCCCTAGTAAGCAGTTCAGGAGAAATATGGGTGAAAGGAATAGGGTTGTTCATGTTTCAGGTGTTCACTGGACTGAAATGGTATATTTGCAACTCAAAATAATTTTGTTGTTGTATTTAACTGCCTAAAATTCCAAAAATTAACTACATTCTCAAGTCTTTCCTGCTTCATTTGACTTACATACAGCATTTAGTTAAACCATGAATGGTGGCGGGCTTTGATGCAGGGGCCACTTGGAAAAAAACTCTAGATTACAGGGTGAGAGAGAAACGATATTTTGATTCTTATGTATTGTATATGGAAAAATTGACAGTAAAGAGTATTTGAAGTCTTTAAAGACTAATATTAAAAATACATGATGTATTTGGATGTTCTCATTCATCCAGACTATTGTATTGTCAGGGCATTCAATTGATCGCAACTTGACTGTTTGATTTCTCTTAGACAACGTTTAGCCTCTCATAGATTGGTCTGACCTAGTCTGACCAATCTAAGTCTACGATTAAATGCCCTGATAGTTGTTTGCGTGCCATGTTGTTCCAGACCACAGCAAACGTTACCCAGTTTGCAAAGATTGTAATAAATCTATTAGAAGAAGACAGCCTGCCGTTTCCTTAAACTTGGACACACACATCTATACCTTTGGCCATTCTAAGACAGTAATTCCCAGAAGTTATCTCATCTTGTGAGAAGCCTCCATTTTACTAATGCTTTCCAATGTTGCACAAATGTGTAGAATAAAAATTAAAATACAACATTTCTGTCAACGAAGATTTGCGTCAGCCTTTGATAGTAAGCTAATATAGCTAATATAGACACTTACATCATGTGTTGCCTTCATTATAACACTTATATAAGACTTTTAAAGTCATTTAAAATGATAGATTGGTCTGATCTAGCGTTTAAATGCCCTGAGAATAGGATTTCAGAATTACTGTTTACTTCTGGTGGAGGTCTGCGCTCTTGTTTACAGACGCAATCCTTGTTGGACGATAACTGTTATTAAATATTTGCAAAGCAGTACTGTTTTTTTTATATTTATTGAATCTTTTAGGCATGGGATGATGTGGTACCTCTGCAATTTGTGCATGTGCAACCACTGTATACAAGTTTTGCATCCTGTAAGGGCTCAAAGTTGACCTCCAAACTTTTGCCTGGGCCACAGAAGTGTCATAAGAGCCTCAAGAAGAGCCTTCTAAATCCCTCTGGATCCACCCGAAGCAATGATTGGGGTGTAATAACAGCCAGCCAGTCTCCCCAGTAAAGTCTGCTCTGAATTTAACCCCTGGGCCTCACCGACCACTTCAATGCACTTCCTGTCTTTCCCAGCTTCTGCTTTAGTAGAAACGTAGTCCAAGTCGGTCTTTTTTCATCTTTCTGTCAAACCGTAAGGACTTAAAGCCTATACTCATGGCATTGTGTTATTTAACTATGGAGATATGTTTCTTTTTGATCAACTTTGCTCTGTTTCTGACTCAAATTACAGAGAAAATGGTACAGTAAACTAAACTTTCTTACCGAGGATCATTTCTTGCTGATGCCACATTTTGCCAAGTTCTCACCTGTTGCCAAGATGTTCTTACACTTTTTATATCCTAAGAAACAGTCTTATGCATTGGACATTTTTTTGGTCTATTTATTTTATTAGTTTTACACATTTCAGAAAAAAAGCCCTCTTATGCAAAACACAAATGTCCACTGCAGAAGACGCTGATTCTCAGGAGGTAACAGTTTATTGATACTAAATCCCAAATTCTTATCCAGGCAAGGAACTGTATCTATGTGCTGTAAAATCCTGTTGAGCCAGAAGGTATTGTACTTCTTCAATAATGGTCTTATCTGTTTTTGATCTAAAACTGAATAAAAGGGTTTTAAAGTTCAACGGTAGTCTTGGTATTCATACATTTCCTCTCGTCTTTCTTGTTTAATTTCCTGTGGTCTTCATTTTGAGGTTACGCCTCTTTGTATTGGCAACGATGATCAGCAGATATCAGCGATGTATCTGTCATATGGGCTCAGGTCGGGGTTGTTTAATGTTTATGAGGCATGTTTGTACCCTAGGGCCGGCCCAACTTTCAAAGGTAATCTGAGAGTGCTCTCTCCATGCATCTGTGTTGGATTGAGTAGGGTTTTGAAAGAAGAACATTACACAAATGATCATAGTGTTTACCCAAAGAGTGTCCCAAAGCTCTAAGTCTGAATTTACAAATGAGCACTTCAGTTGATTCTTCAATAGGTCCAATCATTGTTTAGTCATCAGATTGTAAATAATGTAAATAATCAAATGTATATACTCTGATGATTAACTTGTGTGATGACTGTATTTTGCTGATAGTATATATTTGTACCATGAATTGATTTACGTGGACCCCGACTTAAACAAGTTGAAAAACGTTACCATTTAGTGATCAATTGTACGGAATATATACTGTACTGTAAAATCTACTAATAAAAGTTCCAATCAATCAATCAACACAACCATGGAAAACGCCCAACAAATATCAACAAAATTCTAAAATCACAATTAACACTGAAAAATTATCTCTTAAAATCAAGGTGCAAAAAAAGGAATTATGTAAGAAATGTTTCATAAAGTGTAACAAAACATTAAACATAAAATATAAAAAAATCTGAGAATAACTATTTTCTGCACGTTTAGTACTGGCTGTGCTCAGTCCGTTTTTAACCCTTGTGTAATGTTCATATTGTTGTTACTCAGCCAGTGTTTGTGGGTCTGAAGGACCCGTTGCATTTTGTGGCTTTTAATGCCTCACAATCAAACACTTTTATGTTATAATACTGAACAGATGTTAACCTTATCCCAATAAACATCTGTTCAGTATTTTAATATAAAAGTGTTTGATTGTGAGGCATTAAAAGCCACAAAATGCAACAAGTCCATCAGACCCACAAACGCTGGCTGAGTAACAATATGAACGTTGCACGAAAAATTTCTCTGCCAGTTTCTGCATCCCACAGGGATTCTTCTTTTGTGTTTCTGCACCTGCGGTTCCCACACAAGGTAGCAACATTGTTTTTCAACACTGTCTGCTCTCATTTTCTCGCACATTTGACCATCTGATGTTCTGTGTACCTACACTCTGTCCTCCTCCTGTCTAGGCCTGGTGTGTGTGTGTGTGTGTGTGTGTGTGTGTGTGTGTGTGTGTGTGTGTGTGTGTGTGTGTGTGTGTGTGTGTGTGTGTGTGTGTGTGTGTGTGTGTGTGTGTGTGTGTGTGGTACACAGAACATCAATTTCCACACTTCTATTAGCCCCGGGTCCAGTGAACCCGAGCATTTTATATGTAATAGAAATGTGTATGGGGGGGTGTGTGGTGATTAAATATGTATTCTGATATATGTTCTTCACAAAAAATGAGCCAAAGTCAGTGATTCTCAGTTTGAAAAATTAATTAATTGTGTCATTTTTCTTTTAATAAAAAATGAAAACGGGTCCCACAGACCCGAACACCACACAAGGGTTAAAAGATCTAAAAAAATAAAATGCCATAGTGTTGATGTGACTTTTCCTGTTTTATTGATAATGTATTCGCTCTCTGCAACACTCATTTTCAGTTTCTCATCTCACTCCATGCAGAGAATCAACCGCGGTACGACAAGACAGCGCAACCGAATTAGTTAATACTGTTACCTGATTGGCTGTTAGCGTGTCACTCCCACTGAACAGTGATCACTTACTGTGGTTATCGGTTTGCGAGTGCCTTTTTGTCATGTAACCAACTTTGCTTCGCCACTTCCGGTTTCTTCCGACGAAGGAAACAATATATATATCCAACGTTTTATCAAATGCAAGTTGTATTCATATTGATTACGTGTCTATCGTGATATATGTTAATATAATTTTATCGCCCAGCGCTAAGTGGGTGCTCTACTAAGACTGCGTGTAAAATTCATAATAAGTGCAAAAGTGGTGCAGACCGCCCTATTTAAATGCAGTTTCTGGGTTTATACCGACTGTCACTATGGAGACACAACTTTTATTCCACATTTATGGCATCATATGGTGCAACTTCGGACAGCGTGGCGAAGTTGGTAGAGTGGCCGTGCCAGCAATCGGAGGGTTGCTGGTTACTGGGGTTCAATCCCATCTTTTACCATCCTAGTCACGTCCGTTGTGTCCTTGGGCAAGACACTTCACCCCTTGCTCCTGATGGCTGCTGGTAAGCGCCTTGCATGGCAGCTCTCCCGCCATCAGTGTGTGAATGTGTGTGTGAATGGGTGAATGTGGAAATACTGTCAAAGCGCTTTGAGTACCTTGAAGGTAGAAAAGCGCTATACAAGTATAACCCATTTATCATTATTTATCATTTATAACTTGTGGCTTTTTGTCACACATGAAATAATTTTTTTACCAACTTTCTTATGATGAAGCACTATCTAGACAACAAAACCTATTTTTAGCATGTTGATGATGCATTCCAGCAGGGGCTGTGGTGTTGGTAATGTGTATCTGGAAGGATTTAGATGCAATAAAATGTATATTGCAAGACCATTTTCATGTAGGATATATATCATAATATTTCCTATTATAAAAAAACATGCCAGCAAAAAACAACATGAATTAATTGCATTAGTTCTAATCAGCCCGTTAAGTCATTCAGCAGCTATAAGATTATAAACTAATGTTGCTGAATAGAGTTGAGTTGAGTTTGTGTTTATTTTGAACATGCATACATACAACATGACACATCACAATTTCCAGTCTCTCTATTCATCATGTTCGAAAAGGAGTAGTTAGCGCTTGTGCCTCACAGCGAGAAGGTCCTTGGTTCGATTCCCGAATTCTGTGTGGAGTTTGCATGTTCTCCCCGTGACTCTGTGGGTTCTCTCAGGGTACTCTGACTTCATCCCACCTCCCAATACATGCACCTGGGGATAGGTTAATTGGCAACACTAAATTGGCCCTAGTGTGTGAATGTTGTCTGTCTATCTGTGTTGGCCCTGTGATGAGGTAGCGACATGTCCAGGGTGTACCCCGCCTTACGCTCGAGTGCAGCTGGGATAGGCTCCAGCAACCCTGTGACCCTGAAAGGGATAAGCGTTGAAAATGGTTGGATGGAAATATCAAGCAATCAATTAATGCAGTTTTCCTTCGTTTATTTAACCAGGTTCTCTCCTTTTTTTAGGAAGAAAAATGTTCAACTGATTATGGTTTGTTCAGAAGAACAAGCCAAACACAAAACGTTTTCAAGAAACTCATAACATCTGACTCACATTCTAGCCTTGTGGGTGTTACACATTTCCACGTCCAAGATCACGTAGTGGCCATTTAAGTGATGAAAGATCTGACATCCCTTTTGTTAAACTGCCAAACCACTGTCTTCTTGTGTGATTAAAATGTCTACGATCAAATAAATAAAATAATAGAATAACCCATGAATCTTGTCTTGTTGAGACACTATAATTTGCAGCATTCTGTGTCCTGAAGCTACTTGGTTTTCTATTCGGCTAAGGTTCTTTGTTTTCTCTTTCAGAGAAATAATGCCCAGCTGATGGTTAATGTATTTCTGCTGGCAGCCTGGGGCGCGACCTTGCTGGCCTGCCGCTTCTATTGGATGGGCAACAAGCCCCCAAACTTCTCCAATTCGGACAACCCGGCAGCGGACTCCGCCTCTCTCCTCACCAGGACGCTAACATTTCTGTACCTGCCCGCCATGAACTTCTGGCTTCTCCTCTGCCCGAACACGCTCAGCTTCGATTGGTCCATGGACACCCTGCCTCTGATCCGGAGCCTTGCCGACTGGAGAAACGTTCATACGCTCATCTTCTATTTGGGATTGTTGTGGCTTGCTTGGTTCAGTGTGTGGAAGCAGCCGAAAGCCAAGAGAAAGGACAGCAATGGTAAAGCTCACGTGTTTACCAATGGAAAGAATGGCAACAGCAATGGACACAGTTACCAGGATCATGAGCAAGAACATGTGAACTATTCTTGCACTAGCGCTCACAATGAACACGGTGCACAGAACGGTACCAAAAAGCCCCACGAAAGCAGGACTTCTCTGCCCATCACTGAAAATGTCGTGGTGTTCTCCCTCGGCCTTTTAGCTATACCTTTCCTCCCCGCCACTAACCTCTTTTTCTACGTGGGCTTCGTAATTGCAGAAAGAGTGCTCTACATCCCCAGCATGGGCTTTTGCCTGCTGGTCGCTGTGGGGTTGAGGTCTCTCTACATCCGACTGCGACACAAGTCCTCCAAGACCTTGCTGGTTTATTGCAGCGCAGCTCTGATTCTGCTCTTTGGTGTCAAGACTGTTTTGAGGAACAGGGATTGGGAGAACGAAGAGATGCTCTACAAGTCGGGGATTTCTGTTAATCCGGCTAAAGGTAGGTTGATCTTTTTTTCACCATGTTAGTCACTATAAAGTGGCACATGCAAAATTGTTTATGCATTATTAATGCTACTGAAGTGTCTTACAATGAAGTATATGTAACTGAGATCGGTAGTGAGTGAGTTCAAACCCCGGCCGAGTCATACCAAAGACTATAAAAATGGGACCCATTACGTCCCTGCTTGGCACTCAGCATCAAGGGTTGGAATTGGGGGTTAAATCACCAAAATGATTCCCGAGGGTGGCCACCGCTGCTGCTCACTGCTCCCCTCACCTCCCAGAGGGTGGAAGAAGGGGATGGGTCAAATGCAGAGGGTAATTTCACCACAGCTAGTGTGTGTGTGACTATCAGTGGTACTTTAACTTTAACTTTAAATTGATTAAACTTAAAGTACAAAGTACCAATGATTGTCACAGGTGTGGCGAAATTATTCTCTGCATTTGATCACCCCCTGGGAGGTGAGGGGAGCAGTGAGCAGCAGTGGTGGCCGCGCCCGGGAATAATTTTTGGTGATTTAACCCCCAGTTCCAACCCTTGATGCTGAGTGCCAAGCAGGGAGGTAATGGGTCCCATTTTTATAGTTTTTTGTATGACTCGGCCGGGGTTTGAACTCACAACCTACCGATCTCAGGGCGGACATTCTAACCACTAGGCCACTGAGTAGGTAACCATGTTACAGTTATTAAATATTTCAGTCATCCGTAATATCTTGATTATTTTGTTCGATTGACCGAGTTATGGAATAAAGCACACTTCTAGCTTTAATGCACATTTTACGGAAAATATTTAATATAATCAAGGACTTTTCAGCTTGTATAACTTTCATAATTTGTAATTAAGGCAGTACATATTCTTTCAATGTTAATAGTTACACTGAACAATTAACGATTAATTGATGCAACAAATTATAAATGTACATTTTTTTTATCATCAAAAACATTTTTGCAGCTCTAAACCAGGCTCTCCAGGATTTTTGAATGTTGCGATGGCACCAATTTACGTAGATTTAATCAACTTCCCAACACATTTTGGCCATTAGTTGTCATTTTCGCTAATCAAATTTGTCCCTGAATAACACTCAAATTCCCACACCCAATAACCAGTGAAGTCTGGTTTAATTATCGCATCGACTGTTACGGTTTTTCTTTGTGTAAACAAACCAGAAACAGTAACATGTAACTCGGGCTGCAAAATTGAATTGATCAAATTGCTTGATTCGATAAGAAAAAAATCGGATTTATATTTTGTTAAAGTACCACTGATAGTCACACACACACTTGGTGCGGTGAAATTAACCTCTGCATTTGACCCATTCCCTTGATCACCCCCTGGGAGGTGAGGGGAGGAGTGAGCAGCAGTGGTGGCCACGCCGGCGAATAATTTTTGGTGATTTAACCCCAATTTCAACCCTTGAGTGCCAAGCAGGGAGGTAATGGGTCCCATTTTTATAGGCTTTGGTATGACTCGGCCGGGGTTTGAACTCATGACCTACCAATCTCTGGGCGGACACTCTAACCACAAGGCCACTGAGCAGGTTGTTTCAATTAATGAATAAACTAATAACTAATAATAAATCATGAAATCTGGACCTAACTTCTGCGCTACATTAGAGCACACATGAGAGCGGTGGTGTGTCGGTGCCATGATCGGTGTAACGGCAACAGGGGAGAGTTTTTTATTTTTTATTGCACACATGTTCAAAGTGCAATTTCAATGATGATGATGTGGTTTTCATGGAAATAAATTAAGGTTATGGCAATAAGTTGATTTGAACTATTTTCCCCTAAATAAACACTTGAAATATTGATTACATTTTCATTAAATCACGAGCTGAAGCAATATTGCTGAAAAAAGCCTCAAACCAGCGCAACTTTTGCCGTAGCTTTTTTGAAACATCTGCCACAAATTTAGCCATTTTAGGCCTCAAACATCCCAATGGACTCATTGGAAGGTTTCTGAAATGTTTCATGTAGTGTATACATGTCAATCAATTGGAAATGGGATCTGGATTTCCCATTCTCCTGAGCAGGAATTAACACGGAAATCGAACACCATTAAATTACAAGGGAAGAAGACAAAACCAGTTGTGCGAGGGAGTGAAGGCCATGATTGTTGGACTGATGAGGAGACAAATTCCTGCTGCTGAAAGTCGTAACAAAAAAAAAAAGTACACTGTAGAGATTCACCTGTATGAACATTTCATACAATGATTGGTGTGACACAAATAATCACGCTTATCTGTACTACCACAATATTGTTCAGACTTGCTGACAATATGCCGTCACTCTCTGGAGGCACAAAAACATATTTATTGTCATTTGATTGGCAAAATAAATCACACCGTAAAACTTATACAAATTTAAACGTGAACTGGTACCATAACAATCTAATTGTTATCAGAATGTATTGGTAAAGACTTTAATCACTGCATACAGTACAGTATAGTAGTGTTTTTTCATGCCTTTCATGCAGAAGAAGCTCAAATACAATAACATAGGAAAAGGAAAACATACATACCTGTTTAAAAATTGTTTTTAGTAAATATCAATAAGTAAAAATCCTAGTTTTACACTGATGCGTTTCCCGTAAACTGTTCAGCTTGTATCCGTTATCTTCTATAACCACAAATTCCGTGTGATCGGATGTAACCAAAAACCCGAAAGAACCAAGGCAGAGGTACAGTAGTTTGTCTAGTCATAGTTTTGACATGTCTTTCTTTGTCTATTACATTGGCGTTGTTAGGCCTATTTTAGGGGGGCTCAAGCCCCCCTAAAATATTCTTAAGCCCCCCTAAATAATATATATATATATATATATATATATATATATATATATATATATATATATATATATATATATATATATATATTATTATTATTATTATTATTATTATTTTATTTTTTTAACAAATACATGTCAACATATTCATTATAAAGTGGCCCAAATATGAGTTTAAATAAATAATCATATAAACTGTCATTATTCACTCAGTTTCCCCTCACTTCATAGCGTAAATCACCAAAAATGATTCCCGGGCGCGGCACCGCTGCTGCCCACTGCCTCACCTCCCAGGGGGTGAACAAGGGGATGGGTCAAATGCAGAGGACACATTTCACCACACCTAGTGTGTGTGTGTGACAATCATTGGTACTTTAAGGTAAAGAGCCCCTTTAGTGTGTCGGTATCCAATCCATTCCACTTGTTCATATAGAAAATGCCCCCATCACTCTTGTAGAATCTATATAAAGTAATATACATTAGCCTAATGTTAAAATAATGAAAAAAACACAAATAGATTTGTTTTATTGTATGGTTACATTAATAGCTGTTGTATTATTATAGGATGGCTTGTTAAACATTTCATAGGATTTTCAGAGGGAGGAAAAACCAAGACATTTAATATAACATGTTAAATGAATAAATACATAAAAAGAAAAAGAAAAAAAATGGTTAAAAGCCATCGTCCCGGGGAGCATTTCATTTCGTCCTGTGCATTTTTTAAATAATAATAACAATGAATAATTTCTAAGTATTTGTTAGTATTTTGTGTAGTTTTGTGCTCGTGCGCTACGTTCGCTCTTCTGGGGGCTAAGCCCCCCCTGTCCTTAAAAGCTAGTGACGCCCCTGGTCTATTATGCTAAATAATTCAAAGGAAACGGCTTCTCTTCATCAGTGTGTCTTATCACTGAATATGGAAGTTGTTATAATTTAAACTCAGTGTTCTAGCATATGGCATTAGATACATCTTTAAATAATTACTTAATTCAGTTAAATACATAATTGTTATTAAATGTGTCATTTAATGTAAAATCCCATTTAAATAATGATTTCATGATTCAATCAATTATTTCATGATTTAATGATGTATTTAACAATTTAACTAGTGACACATTTAAGTTATTATTGAAAAGATGTATTTATTTAATTTTGTCCAAGTCAGTGGGCGGGATCTCAACACCTGATTGGACTGGATTTGTGTTAGCCCAGCCCACTGACTTTGACGGGGGAGTTTGCCAGATTAAAATTATATTGATAAATGTGTTTCATCCGTTAAACTCACCAATCAAAATCAGCAGGCGGTACTAACACAAATCTAGTCCAATCATTGCTTTGCTCTGAAGCCTGGAACTTTGGAAGTTTTTTGGCAGCGAAAGAGGTTACACTCTACTTTTTCGGGAGTTGGTGGAGGATATTTTAGACCTTGCGGAATATGTGGAAGCAAGACCTGCTGACTCAGAGCATGTAGCAGAGGAATGTGTAAGAGTTATCTCTGCACTTTTAGACCAGGATATTGACCAATACTCCTCTGCTTCTCTGGTCGAAATTCTGCTGATAAGTCCAAGTGCTGCTCACAGACTTTGATGGTTTAGTTTGACAGATAAAATACATTCAAATGGGACACAATTAAATAAATAATACCTGCAATGATAACATCAAAAAGTAATTAAATCACGAAACAATTATATAAATATCAAATGAAATTTCCTCCAGATAAATTCTAACTAAACAGAAACTCTGATAATTGCCCCCGATAAAAAGATCCCTGTGATCAAGAAGTCCCTTGGTGCTCTGGGTGCATTTGTTAAAAGCAGCCTCAGAAACCTTGGGGTTGTGTTGGATCAGTCCATGTCTTTGGAGGGTCACTGTCGTCAACTGACCAAAAACTGTTTTTTTCATCTCAGAAATCTTTCTAAAATGAGAAATTTGTTGTCAAAATTGGATCTCGAAATGATCATTCACTCGTTCATTTTGTCTCGTATTGACTATTGCAATTTTCTCTGCACCCTTTTCAACAAGTCAACACTAAAGAGACTTCAGACTGTACAAGATGCGGCTGCCAGACTTTTGAGCGGTGCACCCAGAACAGCCCACATTACCCCCATTGTATCCAGTCTTCATTGGCTTCCAGTTAAATTCCGCATTGAGTTTAAAATTTTAGTCCTGACATTCTGTGTGTTGCATGGTGGGGCCCCTCAGTACATCACTGACTTATTATGTCCCTACCCTTCAGGGCGCAGCCTCCGGTCTTCAGGCCAGGGTCTTCTAAAGATACCGAAAACTTGTTTTAAAACCCGTGGAGACCTGGCATTCCAGGCTATAGCTCCCAGACTCTGGAACAATTTGCACCAGTCCCTCCATGTGATCTTGACAGTGTTGAACCTTTTAAAGGGGAACATTATCACAATTTCAGAAGGGTTAAAACCATTAAAAATCAGTTCCCAGTGGCATATTTTATTTTTCGAAGTTTTTTTCAAAATTTTACCCATCACGCAATATCCCTAAAAAAAAGCTTCAAAGTGCCTGATTTTAACCATCGTTATATACACCCGTCCATATTCCTGTGACGTCACACAGTGATGCCAATACAAACACACATGGCGGATAGAACAGCAAGGTATAGCGACATTAGCTCGGATTCAGACTCGGATTTCAGCGGCTTAACACTGTCTGATAAGATAATTACTAACAACTATGAACTAGGTTTACAGCATATGAAATACATTTGGCAACAACATGCACTTTGAGAGTGCAGACAGCCCATTTCAGGCACGCTAAGAACATAGTTTTTTCCACGATTTCAGCACTCAGGTTAACCATACCTAAATAGACACAAAATACTGCATTACACAAGACTACCCGAATGTACTCGAATGATTGAAAAAAATAAATGTTTTTAAGCTAAATTATTAGTAAACACAGTTTATGTATAATAATTTACGTAAAACCGCGAGTAATGAATAAAGTTTTCATCAATTAATATATTCTGTAGACATACCCTCATCCGCTCTCTTTTCCTGAAAGCTGATCTGTCCAGTTTTGGAGTTGATGTCAGCAGGCCAGGGAAGCTAGGGTCGATATTCTTCTCTTGATCATCTTCGGGTGGCATAAGGGACGGTGTGAGCCAAGACATCCAGGGGGTTTAGCTCGCTCGTCTGCGGGAACAAACTGCCGCCATTGCTTGCCGTGCTACCGAGGTCCTTTGTCCCTGAATAGCTCACACACTCCGGCAGATTCAATGGGGGTCTGGCGGCAGATTTCTTTGACTTTATCGTTGGAAATGCATCTGCTTTGAGTGTCGCAGGATATCCACATTCTTGCCATCTCTGTCGTAGCACAGCTTTCGTCGGTAAAGCGTGCGGAACAAACGACTGACCATTCTGTCGGCTTTCCCCAAAGCCTCGTATTTTGAACAAATTTCGTCCAATTTCTTGCCACTTTCCCATCTTTGGGCCACTGGTGCAACTTGAATCTGTCCCTGTTCGTGTTGTTACACCCTCCGACAACACACCGACGAAAGTGAGAAAATGGCGAATTGCTTCCCGATGTGACGTCAAGTTGTGACGTCATTGCTCCGAGAGCGAATAATAGAAAGGCGTTTAATTCGCCAAAATTCACCCATTTAGAGTTCGGAAATCGGTTAAAAAAATATATGGTCTTTTTTCAGCAACAACAAGGTATATATTGACGCTTACATAGGTCTGGTGATAATGTTCCCCTTTAGAAACATTTGAAAACTTCTCTTTTTAGTAAAGCTTTTAGTTAATGCACCTTTTAACTATCATTTTTAATCCACTTTGTATCCTTTTTATGATGTTGCCCCTGTTGTTGTAAATACATCCATCCATTTTCTTTCGCTTATTCCCTTCGGGGTGGCGGGGGGTGCTGGAGCCTATCTCAGCTACAGTCGGGCGGAAGGCGGGGTACACCCTGGACAAGTCGCCACTTCATCGCAGGGCCTTGTTGTAAATTGAATTGTTGTTTTACTTCTCTTATACAGCGCTTTGTGATTTTATCTGTGAAAAGCGCTTTAGAAATAAAATGTACTTACTTACCTACTAAATAGTAAAATAATTGATTGAATCGTAAAATAATCAATTAAATCGTGAAATAATGAAATCAATAATTAACTATTAAATAATTACATTTAGTTTGATACAAATAAATATTGACATGCACCTGGGGATAGGTTGATTGGCAACACTAAATTGGCCCTAGTGTGTGAATGTGAGTGTGAATGTTGTCTGTCTATCTGTGTTGGCCCTGCGATGAGGTGGCGACTTGTCCAGGGTGTACCCCGCCTTCCGCCCGATTGTAGCTGAGATAGGCTCCAGCGCCCCCCGCGACCCCAAAAGGGAATAAGCGGTAGGAAATGGATGGATGGATGGATGTTTGAAAACACATTAATGTATTTTAATTCCAATTCCAATTAATTAATGATAGATTTCAGTAAATATATCAATATGTATTTATTAATTTAATTTTGGCCTTGCATACTTGTAGAATATTGAGAATGGCGTAAATAAGTACATCCTTTTTGTACATGTTTATTAGTTCATGATGTCCACTCATGTGGAAGGGCACCATCACTGCCATGGCACCAGTTATGATTGGCACCTTCCAACAGGAAATCAACTATTCACCAGCCCTCCTAGCAAGGCCAGAAGCCACAGAATTATGTCCAAATTATTGCTGTCATAGGCCCTTAGAGGGGAAGCGGGGCCGCGACACATGAGGCAACAGCAGGATACATTGTGTTAGCGAATTTCCCTTTCAAATATTCCACCGGAGCTGCGGCATGACAGGCTGTTTGTTTTGGCCGACCATCAAGCGAACGGAGGAGCAGCCGCAGTCACGTTTATTTTAGCAAGAAACACAAGCTCGGGAGATTGGTCGATTACCAATTGTCTGAACGGTGAAATTTAGAGATACGGCATCATTTTTTTTGTCGGAACAAGCAAAGCATAACTCGAGGCACGTATGAGTCAGGCCAGCTTTTTTCTCATTTATACCAAATATTCCACTGGGATCACGCTTGGTAGTAATTAAATTAGCACACTGCTCGAAGGCATGCTGCACAGAATCCTACTTTGTGGAATTACTGCCAAAAAATGATCATTAATTGTCATGCATATTTGACATACACTCCATGTAGCACTGCTTTAATCATCCAGTATGCACTTCCTCTCTCATAGTTAATGGAGAACATGCACAAAAGCTCAACAAACTTACTTTATAGGCGAGATCCTCCACTGCATTCACTGTTAATGTCATTAGTAGTTAAAAGGCTCTGTGGTGGTCTGCTTTTCAAGCACACTCTCACAGTAATGAGTGGTGGTTTCTGGCACAAAGCTCCCCCAGTGTGTCATCCTTCATCCCTGCAGAGCAGCTGCAGCAGGACAGCATCCTTTTAGCGGCCTAACAACGTTCCTACCCGACAACCTCGAGTGGCTGGCAATGACAAAAGAAAAATTCCACTTGAAAATGTCTTTTCTCCTGAATCTATTCAGAAAGAGCTTTTGTTTCCGTGACTATTGCCGCACAACCCTGTAATGTTTTTTTTTTTTCGATATTTGACAGCATGGGGCAACCTGGGAAACGTCCTGAAGAACCAGGGCAAGATGGAGGAGGCGGAACAGGCGTACAGAAATGCGCTTCATTTTCGCAGCAATATGGCGGACATGCTGTATAACCTGTGAGTAGTTTTTTATTGAACCTATCAGTCAATTCTTCAAATGCTTCTTTGCATCTTTACAATGTGTTCTTTCAAGAATTCAGTAGGAAATTTACAAAATACAAAAGGTGAGGACAACATTAGGTCTAAACCAGTGGCGGGCCGTGCGTTTCCCACCTAGGCCTTCAGTGATGTCCGACTTCAATAATTACCTCTCAAAATACCATAATTTATGTCACCACATGACCATTGCTGTATAAAATACTATATGGGAACACATTTACTCCTCCTATCCGGTAAATCGTTTTATACACCCGTCCATTTTCCTGTGACGTCTCACAATGATGCCAATACAAACAAACATGGCGCATAGAACAGCAAGGTATGGCGACATTAGCTCGGATTCAGACTCGGATTTCAGCGGCTTAAGCGATTCAACAGATTACGCATGTATTGAAACGGATGGTTTTAGTGTGGAGGCAGGTAGTGAAAACGAAATTGAAGAAGAAACTGAAGCTATTGAGCCATATCGGTTTGAACCGTTTGCAAGCGAAACCGACACAACAGCCAGCGACACGGGAGAAAGCGAGGATGAATTAGGCGATCGCCTTCTAACCAACGATTGGTATGTGTTTGTTTGGCATTAAAGGGAACTATGAACTAGGTTTACAGCATATGAAATACATTTGGCAACAACATGCACTTTGCGAGTGCAGACAGCCCAGTTTTCATCAATTAATATATTCTGTAGACATACCCTCATCTGCTCTCTTTTCCTGAAAGCTGATCTGTCCAGTCCAGTTGGAAATGCATCTGCTTTGAGTGTCGCAGGATATCCACACATTCTTGCCATCTCTGTCGTAGCATAGCTTTCGTCGGTAAAGTGTGCGGAACAAACGTCCAATTTCTTGCCACTGTCGCATCTTTGGGCCACTGGTGCAACCTGAATCCGTCCCTGTTCGTGTTGTTACACCCTCCGACAACACACCGACGAGGCATGATGTCTCCAAGGTACGGAAAACAGTCGAAAAAACGGAAAATAACAGAGCTGATTTGACTCGGTGTTTGTAATGTGTTTGAGAAAATGGCGGATTGCTTCCCGATGTGACGTCACGTTGTGACGTCATCGCTCCGAGAGCGAATAATAGAAAGGCGTTTAATTTGCCAAAATTCAACCATTTAGAGTTCGGAAATCGGTTTAAAAAATATATGGTCTTTTTTCTGCAACATCAAGGTATATATTGACGCTTACGTAGGTCTGGTGATAATGTTCCCCTTTAACATGCAAATTAGTAACATATTGGCTCTTAATTAGTCATTATTAAGTACTTATAAATGCCTTATTCTGCATGGCCTTATCATACAACCAGTAAGCCATTAACTAAGATTCTTCCCTCAATAACTTCAGAATAATTGCCTATTAGTAACCCTAACCCTAACCCTCATTTGTTCCCCTAGTGTCCAACAAGCTCTAAATGAAGTCTTTGTTACTTTAATAAGCAACTAATTAATGGTGAATATGTTCCCCATACTAAAGTGTTACCATGTTTATTTACATTCCTTAATTGTTTCCAAACGGTGTCTGTAAAACGGCAGTAAAACGGGTGATCAAACGAAACAGAAGTCATTGTATGAACAAAGTCTTCCCCATCAGTTGACGTTGTCCCCGGTGTGTGTTGACACACAACTGTGTGTGCTCCATCAACTGAAGGAGCTCCCTTCCCACACGTTCCATTGATCACTACTCTATTCCCAAAGGAGGTGTCCTCTTGCCTGGTCTTTTCCCTGCGGTGCTCTGTATCTGACAGCTATAAGTGGTGAGGTGGGAGCCAGAGGCAAACACAGAACATCCCCAGCCAATGATGACAGTACATTAACTGTAGATAGATCTACAGATGCAGAACACATACACTGTTAGGGCGGGGGGGTCAGCAACCTGCGGCTCTAGAACCACTTGGAGTTTTTTTTTAAATGTATGGAAATGGAAAAATATGAGATGAAAAATATATTTTTTTGTTGTAATATGGTTTCTGTAGGAGGACAAACACGATACAAACCTTCCTAATTGTTAGAAAGCTCACTTTGTAATATGTTTGTGTTTATGATTCACTGGTGAGGGTATTGGGCGAGCGTCGTTTCGTACTACTAATTTCAGCACCCCTTGAACTCATCGTTGTGTG
>NC_084557.2:16313191-16498191 GCF_033978685.3 Nerophis lumbriciformis | reverse complement strand
ACAAAGTCTGACACTATTTTTAACTTTTATTACCAATCTTATAATAACAAACAACGAATTTTACCTCCAGTGCAAACACTTTTGTGTCGTGAGTCCGCGCTTCCCCCGGACACACAACAACACAGCTTCATTCTCCGCCAATCACCTCTCAGGCACGGATGGTGTGTTTGCAGACATGGGTAAAATAAATCAATCAATCAAAGTTTATTTATATAGCCCTTAATCACAAGTGTCTCAAAGGGCTGCACAAGACACAACAACATCTTCGGCTCAGATCCCACACCAGGCCAAGAAAAAACTCAACCCATTGGGCGCAGTGAGGGGGACCGCAGATGCCGAGTGGATACGGTTAATAATGTGAGAGTCCAGTCCATAGTGGGGCCAACAGGGGAACCTCTTGCATGTAGACGCATCGGGGCGCAAAACGTCACCACCTGATGCATAAGGAGTCGTCACCCCTTGGTCCCGACTTTGAACAGCTAGCGCATGATCCGTGGAGGCTGATCCGTGGTCACCTGATAACCTCTGCACGCAGGAGAAGGGAGCAGAGCAGAAAAGAGAGACGGCAGATCAACTGGTCTAAAAGGGGCCTATTTAAAAGCGAGGGTGTACAAACGAGTTTTAAGATGGACTGACATTAAATCCAAACCACACAAACATAGAACATGAACACCAGCTGGTCGTATGAATTTGTTTATATATATAGCGTATTACTTGCGCACTATTGACAAGTAAAGTACCGAAAACTTGACCATTAAAATATTTTAATCACCGAAAACCACATTACCACCATTGTGACTGTCTGGAGCGTTGTCAGCATGTCTGTGATGTGGATGTAATTTTATATATATATATATATTGCAGATATACCCGCGGACAGCCATCTACAAAATGTGCAAAAGTTATGAGGACAGTGGCGGCTTTTAAGAAGAGAAAGTCCATTTAGAGCAGCGCCAAGCAAGTGTTATGTCATGATCGCTCGTCGAGGGACAGAAATAGGGGAGTAGTGAGCAGCAGCGGTGGCCGCGCCCGGGAATCATTTTGGTAATTTAACCCCCAATTCCAACCCTCGATGCTGAGTGCCAAGCAGGGATGTAAAGGGTCCCATTTTTATCAGGTGATTTCAAAGATCTATATTTTTTATTTTTTTTTCTGTACAAATGCACTTTTCATGATATCAGCACTTTTACACTGGTCATACGTTTTTGACCAAAAGTCATAATTTTAAAAAAAAAGAACGCATTGTCATTAGAGATGTCCGATAATATCTATATTATCGGCCGATAAATGCGTTAAAATGTAATATCGGAAATTATCGGTATCGTTTTTGTTTTTTTATCGGGATCGTTTTTTTGTTTTTTTTTGTTTGTTTTTTTATTAAATCAACATAAAAAACACAAGATACACTAACAATTAGTGCACCAACCCAAAAAAACCTCCCTCCCCCATTTACACTCATTCACACTCATTCACACAAAAGGGTTGTTTCTTTCTGTTATTAATATTCTGGTTCCTACATTATATATTAATATATATCAATACAGTCTGCAAGGGATACAGTCCGTAAGCACACATGATTGTGCGTGCTGCTGGTCCACTAATAGTACTAACCTTTAACAGTTAATTTGACTAATTTTCATTAATTACTAGTTTCTATGTAACTGTTTTTATATTGTTTTACTTTCTTTTTTATTCAAGAAAATGTTTTTAATTTATTTATCTTATTTTATTAATTTTTTAAACAGTACTTTATCTTCACCATACCTGGTTGTCCAAATTAGGCATAATAATGTGTTAATTCCACGACTGCGGTATCGGTAATTAAAGAGTTGGACAATATCGGATATCGGCAAAAAGCCATTATCGGACATCCCTAATTGTCATTTCTTTCTTTTGTTCCTTCCCACCGTTTAGCCTCAATTACCTCACACCTCCTCTAACGACTGCCCAAGTCAGCAGTGACGACCAGTGTATACTTCCCCAATGAGTGTGCCCATAGCCATATGTATTTTTAACTATGTGTGTGTGCGTGTGTGTGTGTGTGTGTGTGTGTGTGTGTGTGTGTGAGCCAGCTTGCCCGAAGCCCGTGTATGCCGTGTGTTGTTGTGGTTGACTTACTGCTGGTGTCCTGGCAGGCACATTATGCAGCATGCTAGGGTGACGTTGGCTTTGACACAGTTACAGATGGTCCAGCCTGTTAGCACTTGTCTCTCTGCACAAGGCATACTTTTATATTCACTTTGACAAAATGACCCATTAGGCTAATTTTCCTCTTCAGAAAAATACATGAATTATACGTCAAAGAGGATGTACTGCTTTGTCATTCAGCTGCTCAGTTATTGAATTGATCCCCTCGTCATTACTGCCAATCAGATTTACGTAAGCATCATTGAGAGAAGGATTCAGAAAACGATCAATTAGAGTCATTTTCTTATTCTTTCAGCGAAATCCCCCGGGAATTGTGTATCAGCCAAGCAGACAAAAGTCATTCTGGGAAAGAATCCAACATCCGTCCTTATCACAAGCAGATTTGAGCCAAATGAAATCATTCTAACAAGACACGTCTTGTGAGCTCCAAGCGTCCTGTCCTTGGCAGTCCTTGCAGTGTCACGCAGCATGCAGTCTGTGAAAAGATAGAGATCCCAGTCAGTCACACAGATAGTCCACTGGAAAGCCAATCAAGCCCAATTAATTTTATTGTACAAAACCAGTGGAGTTGGCATGTTGTGTAAATCGTAAATAAAAATAGAATACAATGGTTTGCAAATCCTTTTCAACGTATATTCAATTGAATAAACCTGCAAATATAAGATATTTGATGTTCGAACTGAGAAACTTATTTTTTTGTTGCAAATAATCATTAACTTAGTATTTCATGGCAGCAACACATTGCAAAAAAGTTGGCACGGGTGCATTTTTACCAATGTGTTACATGGCCTTTCATTTTAACAACGCTCAGTAAACGTTTGGGAACTGAGGAGACCAAGTTTTGAAGCTTTTCAGGTGGAATTATTTCCCATTATTGCTTGATGTACAGCTTAAGTTGTTCAACAGTCCGGGGTCTCCGTTGTCCGACTGCAAGTCCATGGCTTCTGGGCCCTGATCTCATGTCTGTGTGATCATGTTTTGTTTAAGTTATGTTCTGCTTGGTTTTGGACTCTTTTTAGTTCCTGCTTTTCACTCCCTTGTCTTGTTTCCATGGTTACCCATTAGTTTCACCTGTTCCACGTTTGGACTCATTGTGCACTCTTGTTTGTCACCATAGCAACCCATTAGTTTTCACCTGCCCTCACGACTCACGCACCTGTCTTTAATCATGTCACTATTATTTAAACCCATTGTTGCCAGGAAGTCTCCCTGGCGACATCAAACTCCTGTCACTCTGCTTCACACTCTCCACACACCCTTATGACCCTTGCTGCTCTTTTTCATACCGTTTTCTCGTCTAAGTAAGTTTTCTTTATTCGTGCCATAGTTTGCAAGTTTTGTTTCATTGTTCATAGTTTCTGCCTTTGTGCAAGTTTTGTGTTTATAGTCACGTTTTGTACTTCCGCCCTTGTGCGCGCCTTTTGTTTATTCTTTTTTTGAGTGTTAAAATTAAATATGTATTCACCTGCACATCATATCTGGTCCAAATCATTTGCACCTCGGGAGAACAAACCACGCCATAGTCCAAGTCCTGACACCTGATCACCCAGCTTTACCCTACTCGAAAAAATGTGCCTCTGTGTGTGTGTGTGGTTTTTTTTTGTTTTTTTTAATAGATGACACATCTCTTGACTTGGCAATTTTCCTCATGGCTAGAATACACTTGGGTACGTTTCAATGTCCTTTTAGAGGACAAAACGTGTAGAGGGCATTTTCTCACAAGAAGCTCAGCAACAATGACTTTTAATGCATATGAAAATTAAATACCGTATTTTCCGGACCATAGGGCGCACCGGATTATAAGGCACACTGCCGATGAATGGTCTATTTTCGATTTTTTTTTTCATATATAAGGCGCATCGGATTTTATGGCGCATTAAAGGAGTCCTTTTTTTATTTATTTATTTTTTTCTAAATTGAAAACATTACATTTAATGGTGGTTCTTTGGTCAAAATGTTGCATAGATTATGTTTTACAGATCATCTTCAAGCCGCTTTCTGACAGTGGCTTCCGGATGCGCTGTTTTGAAGGGTGGTCTTATTTACATGGCTCACCTTCAGCAGCGTATTCTTCTCGTCATCTTTGTTGTAGCGGTGTAGCGTGCAAGGACGGGAGTGGAAGAAGTTTCAAAAGATGGAGCTAAGTGTTTCAATGACATTCAGATTTTACTTAAATCAGTAACAGAGCAGCATCTCCTCATCTGGAAACAACAACAAGGCCAGAAATGTGTCCCGTGAAAAACCGTCCGACCGGAACTCTCTAATAACTAAAGTTCCTTGAGTGAATAATGTAAACTCACTACACCGGTATGTTTTAGCGCTTTCATGGCGAGTTTACTGACAGATATAAGTAAGAACTTTACACTACTTTATATTATAAATGGCAACAGCAGAGGATGAATGTCCCATAACAAGAAGATAAAGAAAAAGAAGAAGCTTATCGACTACGGTGTCAGCACGCACTACACAGGCGGACGCGCGCAATTTTTCAGGATTTATGCAGATCCCAAATACAGATCAGCAGGTAATAAAAGTTGCTTTTGCATAATATTGCGAAACAAGACGTCAGATAATGTCTTACCTTATACACACTATAATAATACTTGTATTTTTAATGCGCCGACAATCCATCAAGCGGTGCGGCTTCATAGCTTACCAAAATTGTACTAAAACATTTTCATTGATTTTAGAGCGCCGTGTGTAATGTTCTATATTTTCAATGAAACATATAAAATGTTGGTGTTGTTTACTTGAGTCATATTGCCATCATATTGCAGTCTACACATATCTCTTATGTTTGACTGCCATCTACTGGTCACACTTATCATTACACCATGTACCAAATAAAATTGCTTCGAGGTCGGTAAGCAAAACCATAATTATTCCCTACATTAGGCGCACCGGGTTATAAGGCATTCTGTCGAGTTTTAAGTGCACCTTATAGTCCGGAAAATACGGTACATGAATATCATACAACATTTCATTCATGTTTTAAATGAATATTATACAACATTTCATTCCTTTTTTAAATGATTTACCTTGTTCAGGGCCATGGGTGAGCTGTAGACTATGTAAGGTACTAGTATATTTTTCACTATTTCTCCGATGCGGACAGCTGTGTTGCTCCTCTGCTGCACGTCTCTCTCCGTGGTACTAAAACCCCTGATGTAGTCTAGTGGGCCGACCATCTGGATAGTGTACATGTGTACGTCCTCTGCTTCTTATGACTTGACTAATACCACGATTTGGGCGTTCCATAACTTCATCGCGACATGACTTGTAGTAGGGATTAGAGCTCAGCAAGCCGCCTTTTGGAGAACATTTCAATCACTTTTTGCTCCACATACAAAGAATAGATTACAACTTGATTGACAGATTCAAATCCACATCCAACAGATGTTTGTCACATCAACTGGTGTCTTCATATGTGAATTACTTCAGAGGGATGTGATCATTAATAATATCTGAGGAGGTTTTTTTTAGCTTCAATCCACAATGAATAATTAAAGAAGGCTAATGTTTGCTTTTGCTCTAAATGTTGTTCATTCACCCGAAAATGGATTTCAATGTAGACCTGATGCATGCTGTTAATTATTGAAGGTTGAATGTAAAAATAGATCCATGTATGTGCACACACAACACAGCTAGGGGCCCTCCCCTGACTCTTCATTAGCGGCTTCCACAGATGGGGAAGGATTTCAGGGTAGCACATTCCCCTCCCCTTGTGGCCCATTTACACTGGTCCCCATAAGCTTCTCTTTCTATGGCCTGGGGGCGTGAATATATACAGGAGCAACACCATTGTCTGGACTTGATCCACTGTTGCACACCAGACCGAGGGGCCTGAGGTTGAATGCATTATGCGGCTTTCATGTCCAAACTGATTCTGTACAGTGGTACCCGTTCATGACGCCCCCTAAATGTTGACATAACCTGGGCAGGGGGTGGAATATATTTATTTATGTATTTACTGTATGTATTTTTTTTATATACATTTTTTAAATTTATTTATTTATTTATTTATTTTTAATATATTAATCTTTTAATATATTATTCTTTATCTCTACTCATGGTTCTTACTATTTTACAAGTCTTATTATTTTTATTTTCCAACGTTCCTCAGATGAGCCATCTGCCTCAGGGGTTATCGGCCATGCTTGTAGGGGCGCTTTTGTGTCAGCGTCCTGGTGGCCATGGTCTGATGACCTCCTGGTGCAGATGGCTTCTGTGATAGTGTTTACTCACATGTCTCCTCTGTACTCAGCCTCTGTACTCAATCATCGGTCCATATAGTTGCATAAGTGTGTATGTTGGGTGTGTGTGTTTGTGTTTGGTATCTGTGTCCATGCGTATGTATGTGATAATGGGGGATATGGGTCATCGGGGTATTGTTTTTAACTTTGTAAAGCACTTTGCGTTGCATTTCTTTTATGTATGAAAAGCGCTTTATAAATAAAGCTTGATTTGATTTGATTTGGAACTTAGAATGACAGAATTATTACATTTGCACAATTGGCAATGATGTATTTGCAAAACACAAGTAAAAAACATGAAAACCAAACTACAAATCAATTTCTTCTGTTGATTATTTTGGTCGCTTTTTGTCACAAGCAAGATTGAGCCACTGGTGAGCGCTTTAAAAGGGGGTAGAGGCCTATAGCGGCACCTGCTGCTTGTTGAGAAGCTTGATACATTATGTCAGAGTCCCCAAAAGTCTCTTCAATAGACAGTGATGGGCACTAACAAGCTACATGTAGCTAAGCTATGTAGCTTAACTGCATTTTAGTAGCTTTTAGTAGCTTTTCCTGTAGCTAAGCTACTTTTAGACCTATGTAGCGAAGTAACAAAGCTACAAACTACAAATCGAGAAAATAGACTGCAAATCCAGGCCCCAAAAATATGGAGAAAATACAATTACCTGGATGAATGAGAACATCCATACATACGGAGAAAATCCATGATGATTGGTTGGTGCTCGTATGATGAGTCACAATTGGCTAAGGGTTAGGGTTAAACATTACGGACTGGCCAATCAGAGGCAAGGTAAGGCGGGTCATCAAAGCTACTAAGCAAAATCGTAACAGTCACGCACCCATGTCACATGACGACGAAGGAGTCAGAGACAGAGGGACGCTTAAAGCTGACGACCCAAAAAAAATAAAGATACTTGAAAATGACAGAGGAATTTTAGACAGGAAATAAAACTAAATACAGGAGTGTGAGAAAACTAAATCTAAACCTGCCATGACAGTTTTAATGTGTTTCTGAGCTAGAACAAACAGCTGAAGCCAAATCTATTTGTGGCAGTTTGCAGCAAATCAATGGATGTATTAAAAACACTGTGCTAAATAACACGGCTTTTAAGGGTAATCTCTTTAGCCGTTTTTAAGACAAATGTTGAAGTGAATTATATTTATATAGCGCTTTTCTCTAGTGACTCAAAGCGCTTTTACATAGTGAAACCCAATATCTAAGTTACATTTAAACTAGTGTGGGTGGCACTGGGAGCAGGTGGGTAAAGTGTCTTGCCAAAGGACACACCAGCAGTGACTAGGATGGCGGAAGCGGGGATCGAACCTGGAACCCTCAAGTTCCTGGCACTGCCACTCTACCAACTGAGCTATGCCGCCCCAGATAGTAGCTATTTCTTGCACGATTACTTTTGCTTTCCTGCATTCACACAATTAAGCTTTCTTACATGTGCAAACCTTTAACAATCCAGAAATAAACTAACACAGGCTGCATTTTCTTAGTTGCTGGGGTAGAATCTGTGGCGCGTGGGTCACATGACGACGATAATTAGGGTGTTCCCAGAATTCAGAAAGGCGAGGAAGGTATTTTGGAGTTAAATAGGTATTTAATAAGTAAACAAACAAAAGCGAGAGCAGCTGGGATGTGCTCTGGAAGCATAGGGAAAGCTAAGTACGACAAAACTAAACTGGTCAGGCTACAAAACAACAAAAATGGAATGCTGGAGAACAGCAAAGACTTGCTCATAAGCCGTATGGCAGGAAAAGCGTCCACAAACAACGTACAAAGTTTAGTTAAGTTAAAGTTAAAGTACCAATGATTGTCACATACACACTAGGTGTGGTGAAATTTGTCCTCTGCATTTGACCCATCATCCTTGTTCACCCCCTGGGAGGTGAGGGGAGCAGTGGGCAGCAGCGGTGTCGTGCCCGGAAATCATTTTTGGTGATTTAACCCCCAATTCCAACCCTTGATGCTGAGTGCCAAGCAGGGAGGTAATGGGTCCCATTTTTATAGTCTTTGGTATGACTCGGCCTGGGTTTGAACTCACGACCTACCGATCTCAGGGCGGACACTCTAACCACTAGGCCACTGAGACCACAACGTACACAAACGGTAGCAGCTGCACAACTTAAATAGGTGCGGGGAAGCACTCAAGTTCTGCAAGAGAACACAAACAAAACAGGAAGTGTTACCAAAATAAGAGCCCTAAACCGGAACTGGGACACTGAACTCAGAAAAAACGCCAACGAACTCAAACCAAGGTATGATCTGGTGTAACAGATCATGACAGAATCTACAGGTTAAAACTGCCATGATTTTATTTTGAAGTGTACCTTTGACTGATGCTGTGTTGGCATACTTGCCAACCCTCCCGAATTTTCCGGGAGACTCCCGAAATTCGGCGCCTCTCCCGAAAACCTCCCGGGACAAATATTCTCCCGAAAATCTCCCGATTTTCAGCCGGAGCTGGAGGCCACGCCCCCTCCAGCTCCATGCGGACCTGAGTGAGGACAGCCTTTTTTTTATGACGGGAGGACAACAGGCTGACAAGAACTAATTCATCCAGACTAGAGATAAATTGTATTATTATGTTTATCTGACCTAAAAATAAATATGTTTATTAATTTAAAAAAATAAATAAATAAAAAATGTTTACTATATTTTGCTAAAAACATCAAAATTAATTGTATTTTTATTTGTATTTTTTCTGACTCCTTATTACATCCAGCCATAGAATTATACATTAAAATAAACACATTGGAAATAATACATTTTAAATGATCAGAATAATTCATTTAAAATTACCATATTTAATTATTAAAATAATTGCTTGTTTATCAACAACTTTAGCATTTTATTCATTACATTTTGAAGCTCTCAGAAGCCAAGTTATGTTATATTCCTTAAGATGTATTTATGCAAGTTTGAAGTATCAATTATCTAAACACAGTTTTGTTTGCATATTTTCAGGATGTATATATATATATATATATATATATATATATATATATATATATATATATTATATATATATATATATATATATATATATAATGTATATGTATGTATGTGTATATATATATATATATATATATATATATATATATATATATATATATATATATATATATGTGTATGAAATACTTGACTTGGTGAATTCTAGCTGTCAATATACTCCTCCCCTCTTAACCACGCCCCCGCCCTCAACCACTGCCCCGTCCCACACCCGACCACGCCCCCCACACCCCCACCACCCGAAATCGGAGGTCTCAAGGTTGGCAAGTATGTGTGTTGGTAGCAGCAATATTCCTGTTGTCGTCTCACGCAGTTTAGTGATAATAAGGATTCTGACAAGAGTGATGGATTGAGGATTATTGAATTGTTCAAACATAGGCAGGTTGTCGACATAAGCGAGTGTGACTTAAATGGGTTCCACTGTAATATATTCCTAAAGAAATGAATTAAATACACTTTTAAGCGTCTCTTTGACATAAAGCAATATCTGCCAAGTAAGAGACTGGACCGAGTTGTAGCCTTTATCACAATGACGGCGGCACGCGTGCATTGTCAGGGTTTTTCACGTAATTAGCCGGGAAATGCAGCGCTGTCACTGTGATATTTTTAGCCGAGGGGAGGCTGCCCTGCAACAGCAACAGGCCGGTCAGAGCGTTGTGTGAGAGCAATGAGTCACGGCCATCCAGTTTTACTTCCTGTGACTTCTTCTTGTGTGGAGCGCTGGCCAAATGGGGCGAAGGGACTTTTAGGACCACGTCTCAGTGCTTGGAGGAGTGATCTCTAAAACTAGTGCTTTCAAACTAATTTTAAAAATCACATTATTCACGATTAATCGCAGTAAATTATTTGTTTATAGAGAGAGCGCAATCCATTCCGCATGTCTACTTTGTCTTCATGAGTATGCAGAGTAAATGCTGATTTTGAGAACGCCCACAATACTAAGAGGGGATGCAAATATAGTAATTTAGCGCTCCCTATGTTATTAATCAAGACTAAATCTATTCTACAATGATTTTTGGGGGGGGATGGTGTGGCGCAGTTGGGAGAGTGGTCGTGCCAGCAACCTGAGGGTTCCTGGTTCAATCCCCAACTTCTACCAATCTCGTCACGTCCGTTGTGTCCTTCAGCAAGACACTTCACCCTTGCTCCTGATGGGTCGTGGTTAGGGCCTTGCATGGCAGTTCCCGCCATCAGTGTGTGAATGTGTGTATGAATTAGGGATGTCCCGATCCGATATTTGGATCGGATCGGCTGCCGATATTTGCCAAAAATTGCGTATCGGCAAGGCATGATGGGAAAATGCTGATCCAGATCCAGTTTTAAAAAAAACTCCGGTCCGTGTTTTCCAACGCACCGATTTAAATAATACATTCCACTTTTCTGCTGCTCCCTAATTTCCGTTCCGCATTTTCCAGCACACCTTCAACACATCCACAGGTCTGTGGATTTTCACGCAGTTGCTTTTAGCTGCTGGCATTACACGACAGGCTCTTCTCACTCTTTCCTGTATCTCCCTCTCACAGACAGCAAGTGCACCTTCTTACACACGTCACATACTGTCACGTCATACGTCACATACGTATACGCCCTCTCCCAGCAGAGAGGTAGCAGCATGGCTAACGTTAGCTGTGATGCTAGCGCAGCCGTGCGAGCAACGCTCCCTCTAAGGTGCTCGCCTGTGCAATTGCGCACTGTTTAAGCGTCCTCTGCGCATAGCAAATCTATGCCACGCACAAAATCAAATAAAAAAATAAGCGCATAACAATTTTCGACACACAGACACGACAGAGAAAACAGTTTTCGTCATCATTGTTCAAATATTGTGACGTCTGTCGAAACGCTTATCTCCATTCGGTGCCACACGCCCACACCATCAAAATGCCGTACTAAAACCCTTTTCAACATGATTCTGACAACTAAGTAGGCTAAATAACTTTAAACTTTAATACATGCTCGGATCGGTCAGTATCGGTATCGGTCAGTATCGGTATCGGATCGGAAATGCAAAAACAATATCGGTATCGGATCGGAAGTGCAAATACCTGGATCGGGACATCCCTAGTATGAATGTAGAAATAGTGTCAAAGCGCTTTGAGTTCCTTGAAGGTAAAAAAGCGCTATACAAGTATAACCTATTTATCATTTATTTACCATTTATCATTGTTGAATGGTATTTAGTACGTCTAGAACAGGCCTGGGCAATTATTTTGACTCGGGATGCCAAATTTAGAGAAAAAAAATGTGTCTTTGGCAGGTATATCTGTTTTTAGGAACACTAATACAAAAACTCATAATAATATCTGATTGAATGCTAAAAACGCCTTAAACGGAATGGAATTTCAATTTTTTTTTACTAAATGAGACACCCAGAATGTTCATGAAAATAAAGAACGTGTGATTTACGATATTAACTATGAAGGATAAAACACTGAATATTAACAACATATGAACGTCACACCACACTCTCGATCGACATGTTTTACAATCAAGCGAAACACAACAAAAATGCAACAAACACAGCGAAATATGAACACAAAGGGTAAAAAAACCCAAAAAAAACACCTACAATCTGATATATCTGATACATCACTAAGCTTTAGAACTTTGTTGTAAAAATCTCCGTCCGCGTCTGTCCCTGACACTGGCATTTTCAGGCTCACTCTGGAAACACTCTGTGGAAACGCTCCCCACCCACACTGCTTGGTGCCTCATCTGAGCTGCTGTGACTTAGATTACCATAGTAACTAGTACAGTGGTTATTAACCTTGTTGGAGGTACCGAACCCCACCAGTTTCATATGCGCATTCACCGAACCCTTCTTTAGTGAAAAATAAAATGTTTTTTTTTTTTCAAATTCAAGAAAAAGTAGTGTTTTTTTACTGGTGCACAAAATGAACTGTGCATGAACATCACCTTGTTCAAAGAACAAAACCAACACAGTGCATAAACTCACAACAAATTACACACATTACCATGAATTGATTAACATGGACCCCGACTTAAGCAAGTTGAAAAACTTATTCGGGTGTTACCATTTAGTGGTCAATTGTACGGAATATGTACTGTACTGTGTAAACTGTACTGTTTCATTCATGTATTGTAAATCAGATGGAAAATTAGAGGGAACATTATTTGGGGGTATCCATAATACGCCGATAGGGAGAAGTTTTTATTTACATGATAAGTCAGATGTGTCTTTACTTTCGTGGCGAAGGCTCCGCCGAACCCGTGAGGCCGACTCACCGAACCCCTAGGGTTCGATCGAACCCAGGTTAAGAACCAGTGAACTAGTATATCATGCAAAAGCGCAGATTCCATCCATTGAAATACTTTGTATAGTTCAAGACTTACGGTCATTTGAAAACATCGATGCACATCATAATGGCAGCTACACTTTCCATCTACAAGATCAAAAAAAATTATTTGGGAATGTCCAGCGGGCCAGATTGAAAAGCTTCACGGGTCTCATGTGGCCCCCGGGCCTTGAATTTGTCTAGAAAGTATGTGTTAACTGGTACAGTTACGCACAAAAAGTCTGTGAGAAAGGAGGCAATTGCACTGCAAAGACAGTTGATGGACAAATAATCCTCTGTCCTATGTGTGTGTCAGCATATTTGGACTAAAAAATATTAAACATACCGCCATTCGGCAACATCATTTTAGGATTTTATTGCTGCTGGATGACTTAAGGGGCTGACTAAAACATGTTTAATTGATTAATTTTGGTGTTTTCTTTTTAATGGGCATTTGTTTTTTTCAAATATCTTCTATATCAGGGGTGCTCACACTTTTTCTGCAGGCGAGCTACTTTTCAATTGATCAAGTCGTGGGGATCTACCTCATTCATATATATCATTTATATTTACTTATTTATGAAATATATGTTTTTGTTACTCCTCTCTGAGCTGCCACCTTAACGTGGTAGAGGAGTTTGCGTGTCCCAATGATCCTAGGAGCTATGTTGTCCGGGGGCTTTATGCCCCCTGGTAGGGTCTCCCAAGACAAACTGGTCCTAGGTGAGGGATCAGACAAAGAGCGGCTCGAAGACCTCCATGAATAATAAAAAACAAGGACCCAGATTTCCCTCGCCCGGACGCGGGTCACCGGGGCCCCCCTCTGGAGCCAGGCCCGGAGGTGGGGCACGATGGCGAGCGCCTGGTGGCCGGGCCTGTCCCCATGGGGCCCGGCCGGGCACAGCCCGAAGAGGCAACGTGGGTCCCCCCTCCAATGGGCTCACCACCCATAGCAGGGGTCATAGAGGTCGAATGCGATGTGAGCTGGGCGACAGCCGAAGGCAGGGCACTTGGCGGTCCGATCCTCGGCTACAGAAGCTAGCTCTTGGGACGTGGAACGTCACCTCGCTGGGGGGGAAGGAGCCTGAGCTAGTGCGCGAAGTGGAGAAGTTCCAGCTAGATATAGTCGGACTCACTTCGACGCACAGCAAGGGCTCTGGAACCAGTTCTCTCGAGAGGGGCTGGACTCTCTTCCACTCTGGCGTTGCCGGCAGTGAGAGGCGACGGGTTGGGGTGGCAATTCTTGTTTCCCCCCGGCTCAGAGCCTGCACGTTGGAGTTCAACCCGGTGGACGAGAGGGTAGCTTCCCTCCGCCTTCGGGTGGGGGAACGGGTCCTGACTGTGGTTTGCGCTTACGCGCCAAGCAGCAGCTCAGAGTACCCACCCTTTTTGGATTCACTCGAGGGAGTACTTGAGAGTGCTCCCCCGGGTGATTCCCTCGTGCTACTGGGGGACTTCAATGCTCATGTTGGCAACGACAGTGAAACCTGGAGAGGCGTGATTGGGAAGAATGGCTGCCCAGATCTGAACCCGAGCGGTGTTTTGTTATTGGACTTTTGTGCCCGTCACAGATTGTCCATAACGAACACCATGTTCAAACATAAGGGTGTCCATATGTGCACTTGGCACCAGGACACCCTAGGCCGCAGTTCCATGATCGACTTTGTAGTTGTGTCATCGGATTTGCGGCCTCATGTTTTGGACACTCGGGTGAAGAGAGGGGCGGAGCTTTCTACCGATCACCACCTGGTGGTGTGTTGGCTGCGATGGTGGGGGAGGATGCCGGACAGACCTGGCAGGCCCAAACGCATTGTGAGGGTTTGCTGGGAACGTCTGGCAGAGTCTCCTGTCAGAGAGAGTTTCAATTCCCACCTTCTGAAGAACTTTGAACATGTCACGAGGGAGGTGCTGGACATTGAGTCCGAATGGACCATGTTCCGCGCCTCTATTGTCGAGGCGGCTGATTGGAGCTGTGGCCGCAAGGTAGTTGGTGCTTGTCGTGGCGGTAATCCTAGAACCCGTTGGTGGACACCAGCGGTGAGGGATGCCGTCAAGCTGAAGAAGGAGTCCTATCGGGTTCTTTTGGCTCATAGGACTCCTGAGGCAGCGGACAGGTACCGACAGGCCAAGCGGTGTGCGGCTTCAGCGGTCGCAGAGGCAAAAACTCGGACATGGGAGGAGTTCGGGGAAGCCATGGAAAACGACTTCCGGACGGCTTCGAAGCAATTCTGGACCACCATCCGCCGCCTCAGGAAGGGGAAGCAGTGCACTATCAACACCGTGTATGGCGGGGATGGTGTTCTGCTGACCTCGACTGCGGATGTTGTGGATCGGTGGAGGGAATACTTCGAAGACCTCCTCAATCCCACCAACACGTCTTCTTATGAGGAAGCAGTGCCTGGGGAGTCTGTGGTGGGCTCTCCTATTTCTGGGGCTGAGGTTGCTGAGGTAGTTAAAAAGCTCCTCGGTGGCAAGGCCCCAGGGGTAGATGAGATCCGCCCGGAGTTCCTTAAGGCTCTGGATGCTGTGGGGCTGTCTTGGTTGACAAGACTCTGCAGCATCGCGTGGACATTGGGGGCGGTACCTCTGGATTGGCAGACCGGGGTGGTGGTTCCTCTCTTTAAGAAGGGGAACCGGAGGGTGTGCTCTAACTATCATGGGATCACACTCCTCAGCCTTCCCGGTAAGGTCTATTCAGGTGTACTGGAGAGGAGGCTACGCCGGATAGTCGAACCTCGGATTCAGGAGGAACAGTGTGGTTTTCGTCCTGGTCGTGGAACTGTGGACCAGCTCTATACTCTCGGCAGGGTCCTTGAGGGTGCATGGGAGTTTGCCCAACCAGTCTACATGTGTTTTGTGGACTTGGAGAAGGCATTCGACCGTGTCCCTCGGGAAGTCCTGTGGGGAGTGCTCGGAGAGTATGGGGTATCGGACTGTCTGATTGTGGCAGTCCGCTCCCTGTATGCTCAGTGCCAGAGCTTGGTCCGCATTGCCGGCAGTAAGTCGGACACGTTTCCAGTGAGGGTTGGACTTCGCCAAGGCTGCCCTTTGTCACCGATTCTGTTCATAACTTTTATGGACAGAATTTCTAGGCGCAGTCAAGGCGTTGAGGGGATCTGGTTTGGTGGCTGCAGGATTAGGTCTCTGCTTTTAAGCGGATGATGTGGTCCTGATGGCTTCATCTGGCCAGGATCTTCAGCTCTCACTGGATCGGTTCGCAGCCGAGTGTGAAGCGACTGGGATGAGAATCAGCACCTCCAAGTCCGAGTCCATGGTTCTCGCCCGGAAAAGGGTGGAGTGCCATCTCCGGGTTGGGGAGGAGATCTTGCCCCAAGTGGAGGAGTTCAAGTACCTCGGAGTCTTGTTCACGAGTGAGGGAAGAGTGGATCGTGAGATCGACAGGCGGATCGGTGCGGCGTCTTCAGTAATGCGGACGCTGTATCGACCCGTTGTGGTGAAGAAGGAGCTGAGCCGGAAGGCAAAGCTCTCAATTTACCGGTCGATCTACGTTCCCATCCTCACCTATGGTCATGAGCTTTGGGTTATGACCGAAAGGACAAGATCACGGGTACAAGCGGCCGAAATTAGTTTCCTCCGCCGGGTGGCGGGGCTCTCCCTTAGAGATAGGGTGAGAAGCTCTGCCATCCGGGGGGAGCTCAAAGTAAAGCCGCTGCTCCTCCACATCGAGAGGAGCCAGATGAGGTGGTTCGGGCATCTGGTCAGGATGCCACCCGAACGCCTCCCTAGGGAGGTGTTTAGGGCACGTCCGACCGGTAGGAGGCCGCGGGGAAGACCCAGGACACGTTGGGAAGACTGTGTCCCGGCTGGTCTGGGAACGCCTCGGGGTCCCACAGGAAGAGCTGGACGAAGTGGCTGGGGAGAGGGAAGTCTGGGCTTCCCTGCTTAGGCTGCCGCCCCCGCGACCCGACCTCGGATAAGCGGAAGAAGATGGATGGATGGATGGATGTTTTTGTTAACAAGTTAAAGGTGTTTAATGATAATGCAAGCATGTTTAACACATATAGTTAATATTGTTAAAAAAATTAAAGGTGTTTAATGATAATACAAGTATGTTTAACACATAGTTAATATTGTTAATAAATTAAAGGTGTTTAATGATAATACAAGAATGCTTAATACATATAGTTAATATTGTTAACAACTTAAAGGTGTTTAAAGATAATACAAGCATGTTTAACACATATAGTTAATATTGTTAACAAGTTAAAGGTGTTTAAAGATAATACAAGCATGTTTAACACATATAGTTAATATTGTTAACAAGTTAAAGGTGTTTAAAGATAATACAAGCATGTTTAACACATATAGTTAATATTGTTAATAAGTTAAAGGTGTTTAAAGATAATACAAGCATGTTTAACACATATAGTTAATATTGTTAATAAGTTAAAGGTGTTTAAAGATAATACAAGCATCTTGATTCCTTTCTTTCATGAAGACAATAATATAAGTTGGTGTATTACCTGATTCTGATGACTTGCATTAAATGGACAGTGGTGCTAACGTCCGCATTTTCGAATGGAGGAGAAAAAAAGTCCTCCTTTCTGTCCAATACCACATGAAAGTGGTTGGTTTTTGGCATCTTATTTGTCCCGCTTCCGTACTCCTTTGTATACACTTTACAAGAAATACATTGGCGGCAAACTCCGTAGCTTGCTAGCTTGTGCACGCCAGCTTTCTGAGACTCTTATTTTGTTAGCGCAACTGTGCAACTGTGCAGTCGGTCTTTGGAGTTTTGACGACAGGTACGACGCTAGAGTCTGTTGAAATAAAGTGTTTCTCGCCTTCCAGTCGGTAATTTTAATGAGCTGGCAGCAGCCAGCGTCATCTCAGAAGACCCTCGGGTGCCGTGAATGTCAATCAAGTGACGAAAGTGACGTCATAGTGAAGATTTATGATCGCTCATTTTTAGGACTATTTTTTTAATGCCTGGCTGGTGATCGACTGACACACCCTCCGAGATCGACCGGTAGCTCGCGATCGACGTAATGAGCACCCCTGTTCTATATGATAAACTGTTTACACCACGGGCGCTATGCTAAAAATAGGTTGTGTTATCTAGATTGAACTTCTAAAGGTGGTATATATTATATTTGTGAGCTGCATATTCCACATAACAAAACAACACAAGTTGGACCATTGGAGCATATGATGTTATGTAAGTTGAGGAAAATGAGTGTCTCCATGGTGACAGCCAGTAGAGAACGCACAAAATTCTCATTTAGATAGAACCACTTTTGCACTTCTTATCAATTGTACGCAGTCTTAGTGTCAGGCTTTGTATTGACAGTTTGGTTATGTTTGGGTTTTCTTGTAATAAGAATCACTTCCTGTCCTGGTGCTCTTGTTTTGTCAGTGTTTTCTGTTTGGTCTCTGTGTTTTGCAGCACCTTTACTTTCTGTTCCATGTTCTGTCAGCACACCTGTTCCTTGTTTAATAAGTTGTATTTAGTTCCACCTGGGTCCCTCCTTCAGTGTTGGATCATTCTTGCTCTTCCTTTCGAGACCGATGCTTTGTGTGCTGTTTTGGGTTCCAAGCCTCTTTTTGAATAATAGATTGTGTTTTACTTGCATTCCGCCTGCCGCGCTCTGCATCCTTGGGGTCACACATCAAGCAACGCTGACCTGAACCTGACTCTTAGGAGATCATCAGCAATACGCCATCTAATAGTACCGGCATTTTTCTTACTTTAAAGACGCTATTTTGCACGTGTTCTTTGAATGTTAGTAGATCAATTCTAATATCTCGCTCACGGCCAAACCGATATTATTGTGATGATTTAAAATAAACTTCTTCTGCCTCTGAGACAGCTTTTTCTCTAAACTAGAAACATGGTCTCGCGAGATCTAGTCACTCCCCTACTTATGAGACAAGCCACCTACGCACAAATGCTGACTAACTTCAACATCACTATTGAAAACTGTCCAGACCTGTTTGTGGAGGGTTTCTATTGTTGTATGCTTAGTTACTTAAAGGGGAACATTATCACCAGACCTATGTAAGCGTCAATATATACCTTGATGTTGCAGAAAAAAGACCATATATTTCTTTAACCGATTTCCGAACTCTAAATGGGTGAATTTTGGCGAATTAAACGCCTTTCTAATATTCGCTCTCGGAGCGATGACGTCACAATGTGACGTCACATCGGGAAGCAATCCGCCATTTTCTCAAACACCGAGTCAAATCAGCTCTGTTATTTTCCGTTTTTTCGACTGTTTTCCGTACCTTGGAGACATCCTGCCTCGTCGGTGTGTTGTCGGAGGGTGTAACAACACGAACAGGGACGGATTCAAGTTGCACCAGTGGCCCAAAGATGCGAAAGTGGCAAGAAATTGGACATTTGTTCCGCACACTTTACCAACGAAAGCTATGCTACGACAGAGATGGCAAGAATGTGTGGATATCCTGCGACACTCAAAGCAGATGCATTTCCA
The DNA here is from genome assembly GCF_033978685.3 of Nerophis lumbriciformis. NCBI lineage: Eukaryota > Metazoa > Chordata > Actinopteri > Syngnathiformes > Syngnathidae > Nerophis > Nerophis lumbriciformis. The sequence continues at coordinate 16,479,023 of NC_084557.2, read as the reverse complement.
ACGATAAAGTCAAAGAAATCTGCCGCCAGACCCCCATTGAATCTGCCGTAGTGTGTGAGCAATTCAGGGACAAAGGACCTCGGTAGCACGGCAAGCAATGGCGGCAGTTTGTTCCCGCAGACGAGCGAGCTAAACCCCCCTGGATGTCTTGGCTCACACCGTCCCGAAGATGATCAAGAGAAGAATATCGACCCTAGCTTCCCTGGCCTGCTGACATGAGGGTATGTCTACAGAATATATTAATTGATGAAAATTGGGCTGTCTGCACTCTCAAAGTGCATGTTATTGCCAAATGTATTTCATATGCTATACACCTAGTTCATAGTTGTTAGTTTCCTTTAATGCCAAACAAACACATACCAATCGTTGGTTAGAAGGCGATCGCCGAATTTGTCCTCGCTTTCTCCCGTGTCGCTGGCTGTCGTGTCGTTTTCGTCGGTTTCGCTTGCATACGGTTAAAACCGATATGGCTCAATAGCTTCAGTTTCTTCTTCAATTTCGTTTTCGCTACCTGCCTCCACACTACAACCATCCGTTTCAATACATTCGTAATCTGTTGAATCGCTTAAGCCGCTGAAATCCGAGTCTGAATCCGAGCTATTGTCGCTATAGCTTGCTGTTCTTTCCGCCATGTTTGTTTGTGTTGGCTTCACTATGTGACGTCACAGGAAAATGGACGGGTGTATATAACGATGGTAAAAATCAGGCACTTTGAAGCTTTTTTTAGGGATATTGCGTGATGGGTAAAATTTTGAAAAAAACTTCGAAAAATGTAATAAGCCACTGGGAACTGATTTTTAATGGTTTTAACCATTCTGAAATTGTGATAATGTTCCCCTTTAAGTCTTGCGCTCTTATTTTGTGGTTCCACTTCCGTTTCCGTTACCAGGCAATAGTTTTACTTTGGATCCCAGCGCACCTGTTTTGAGTTTGTTGTTATTTTGCCTATTTAGTGTAGCTAGTGATTCTCTCAGTTGTTGGGACATTGTATACCTTGTTTACGCGTATAGTACCTCTTTGCTGTCTTACAGCATTTCCGTTTTTATTATTTTAGCTTTGTCATTGCATAGCTTCCCCTTGGCTTCGGGAGAATTTCCTAACTGCTCTCGTCTTGCGTTTGTTGTCATATTAAATGCATTTTACCCGTAAGCTGCCTTTTGACCTTTTGCATTCTGCATGCGACTAGAGAGTTACAGAAATGGTAAAACAATAATCATTGTTGGTGAGTTATTTTTGTTTGTGTGTCTGGTATTTATTGGCTATATACTCCTTTCAAATGTTCTTGTAATCAGACAATATTTTGGGTATATTGGATGGAATCTTTACCTGACATGTTTTGACTGTCATCTGCAGTCTTCTTCAGAAGGGTCACCTGACTGACCACTGTGACGTGTTGCCTAACAAACTGCCAATATCCCACCTGGGCCATCAAAAAAGCAGTACCAAACAATCTGTCACTCCTAATTGCTAAATCCGATTAAAAATCTTATACGTCTAGTCTCTTACGTGAATGAGCTAAATAATATTATTTGATATTTTACGATAATGTGTTAATAATTTCACACATAAGTCGCTCCTGAGTATAAGTCGCACCCCCGGCCAAACTATGAAAAAAACTGCGACTTATAGTCCGAAAAATATGGTACATATGTGCATCTTTGAATTAGTGGTGCTGAAAGTGTCTTTGACTTTGACTACCTGTTTACTTCTAGTCATGATTTATTCTCTTTGGCAGGATAAAATGATATGTTTGACAATACTGTTCGGCTCAGCCAACACTCAGAACAATGGGAAGTTCTAATGTACCCATTGAAGATCTAAGGCATTGAAGTGAATACCGAACAGGATGTGGAGATCATATCCATCTTTACCTCTGTTGTTTTGTGTACTGAGGCACAGTCATGCTGAAACAGACTTTCCCTGTTCTGGGAACAGTTCCCACTAAGTTGGAGACATACAATTGTCCGAAATATCTCAACAAGATGAATATCTACGATTCAGGGGTGTAGTCTAATTGCTGATTAAGTCATTACTGAAGTAGGAGGTCCAAATAGTGTAGAAAATAGGGTTGTGTAATGTTTTACATAAGTAACTTCTATGCAGCTGGCACAGGCTCAATTCCCACTCAATGCTCTATTCACCATTATTCTGTGAGTGACAGATGATCAGGTTATATGCACTGTTCTCCTGGCAGAGGTTCTAAAAAATCAAGTCTAAGCACAATAATGGTATGGGAAAAAGATTGTGTAAAGAAAAACAATATGTATTTTGTTTTAGCAACTACATATTTAGCGTGTTTACAGTTGGATGTCTGTGCCGTAGATGTTGATTTCCCTTCACAAATCCTCCCTTTTGTGTTGAAAATCCACTAAGTGGGGCCCCGCAGGGTCAGCTTGTCCCCCTTCCTCCTGTGGGGTTCAGCTGTGGGTGACAGCGCCGCTCGGACATTGGCAGCCACGCTCCTGGAGCCAGAGTTTGAGCCCATTCAGTCCAACAGCGCTTTGCATTAATGAAGGGTTTTGTTCTTGTAATCATTCACCAAAATCCCACTGAGCTTCCCCAGAGAGAGAGAGATGAGGCTTTCAGGCTAAGTCGGGGGTCAGCAACCCGCGGCTCTCGAGCTGCATGCGGCTCTTTAATGCTGCCCTAGTGGCTCCCTGAAGCATTTTTAAAAAAGGATTGAAAATGGAAGTGTGTGTGTGTGTGTGTGTGTGTGTGTGTGTGTGTGTGTGTGTGTGTGTGTGTGTGTGTGTGTGTGTGTGTGTGTGTGTGTGTGTGTGTGTGTGTGTGTGTGTGTGTGTGTGTGTGCACACAAATAGATAAATATATATATACACACAGGCCACAAGTTTGGACAGATCTTCTCATTCAATGGATTTATTTTATTTTCATGAGTATTTACATTGTAGATTGTCACTGAAGGTATCAAAACTATGAATGAACACATGTGGAGTAATGTAATTAACAAAAAAAAGGTGAAATAACTGACATGTTTTATATTCTAGTTTCTTCAAAATAGCCACCCTTTGCTCTGATTACTTTTTCGCACACTCTTGGCATTCTCTTGAAGAGTTTCAAGAGGACCTGAAATGGTTTTCACTTCACAGGTGGTCTTGAAGCTCATCGAGAGAATGCCAATAGAGTGTGCAAAACGGTAATCGGAGCAAAGGGCGGCTATTTTGAAGAACGTGCCAACTTCACTGGTTTTGTTTTGTTTTTAATAATCTAATCCGATAAATCCATTACAGATGAGAAATGTTGAAGAAATCAGTGTTTTTGCAGGGTACACATTTTCTAAATCTAATGAGAATTATTATCTGTTACAAACTTCACACATAAAGATAAATAATCAGGTATTGAGCAGTTTTGATCAATATGTGTGTGATGTGATAATAACACATCCCATCACACACATAATAATTTTAACTCACCACCAATCTAGAATCCGGTCATCAAAGTCCGGAATATTGCGTGAACCAAAGGTGATGTGAAAAATAAAAGCATAGCAACAACCGGGAAGAGGTTTCCTTGCTCAGTTGTGTTGTTGTCTCATTGTGTTAAGTTTTCCCAATCAAGCCTCAGCACCTTTATCATGACCATACTTGCCAACCCTCCCGAATTTTCCAGGAGACTCCCGAAATTCAGCGCCTCGCCCGAAAACCTGCCGGGACAAATATTCTCCCGAAAATCTCCCGATTTTCAGCCGGAGCTGGAGGCCACGCCCCCTCCAGCTCCATGCGGACCTGAGTGAGGACAGCCTTTTCTTTATGACAACAGGGGTGACAAGAACTAAATCATCCAGACTAGAGATAAATTGTCTTACCTAAAAATAAATATATTTATTAATTTAAAAAAATAGTAATAATAATCAATTTTTACTATATTTTGCTAAAAACATCAAAATTAATTGTATTTTTATTTTTATTTTTTCTGACTCCTTATTACATCCAGCCATAGAATTATACATTAAAATAAACATATTTGAAATCATTAATTTTAAATGATCATAATAATTCATTTAAAATGACCATATTTAATTATTAAAATAATTGCTTGTTTATCAACAACTTTAGCATTTTATTCATTACATTTTTAAGCTCTCAGAAGCCAAGTTATGTTATATTCCTTAAGATTTATTTATGCAAGTTTGAAGTATCAATTATCTAAACACAGTTTTGTTTGCATACTTTCAGGATATATATATATATATATATATATATATATATATATATATATATATATATATATCAGTGTTTCCCACACATTCATTTATTTGTGGCGGCCCGCCACGAAAGAATTACGTCCGCCACAAATGGATTTTTCGGCTTTTGACTCGCTCGACCGCTCATAAAAGCAATGGGACTGTCTGTGAATGTTGCTTGTAGTTACACCTACGGTACAGTAGGTGGCGGTAGCCTACTATGCATTGTAACTCCGCCAATAGCACTTAATTCACCTGGTGGGCCAGAAGAAGAAGAAGAAGAAGAGGGACGGACGGGATCAAAATATTCGCCGACTACTTTTCATAATGATGGCGCTTCCTACGTTTCTACCTCAAACGTCCAAAAGCTGCTGAAAGCCTTGATCCAGGATGCCATGGGGAAAAAAACTTAAATGGTGCCTTTTGGCGATAGTTAGCAGCTTGGTGGCTCATAACCGGCTAGCTAACGCTTGCTAGCGTGGTAGCATTGCTTCATTTTTACAGGTGTTATAGGTAGATAGTAGTGATGGGTCCGGCAACACCGATGCATCGGCGCATGCGTCGAGCTCATAGAGCGAAACCCTGTGTCGGTGCGCGTACGGCTTTTAGAAAGTCACGTGACCGATCATGAGCTGTTTTGGTCACGTGACCGATACGCGAACTGTGTCGCACTGACGCCTCCTCTGTGCCCTGTGAGCGGCTCTTTTCTACAGCCGGAGAAATAATAACTAAGAAGAGAAAGCGTCTAAAATTGAATACGTTGGAAAAACTGTTGTTTTTTTTAAATAAAAATGTGTAAAAAAAAAAAAAAAAATTCCAGGTCCACAAGCATCCTCATTCACAACACGTTCTCTTAGATTTCCATGTTATGATACATGTTCACATTATTTATTGACTGTATCTAAAAAAGACAAAAAATATATTTGTTTTTAAATGAAGTTATGAAATAATCCTAAATGAAATACAATGACTTGGTTTATATTATTGTATATACTAGGTCAGTGGTTCTCAACCTTTTTTCAGCAATGTACCCCCTGTGAATTTTTTTTAATTCAAGTACCCCCTAATCAGAGCAAAGAATTTTTGGTTGAAAAAAAAAAGATGAAGTAAAATACAGCACTATGTCATCAGTTTCTGATTTATTAAATTGTATAACAGTGCAAAATATTGCTCATTTGTAGTGGTCTTTCTTGAACTATTTGGAAAAAAAGATATAAAAATAGCTAAAAACTTGTTGAAAAATAAACAAGTGATTCAATTATAAATAAATATTTCTACACCTAGAAGTAATAATCAACTTAAAGTGCCCTCTTTGGGGATTGTATTAGAGCTCCATCTGGATTCATGAACTTAATTCTAAACATTTCTTCACAAAAAAAAAAATCTTTAACATCAATATTTATGGAACATGTCCACAAAAAATCTAGCTGTCAACACTGAATATTGCATTGTTGCATTTCTTTTCACAGTTCTTTTTGACAGACATTTTAGTAACAAACCTGAGCTTGTGCTTCACGGAGTTTATGAACTTACATTCATATTTTGTTGAAGTATTATTCAATAAATATATTTATAAAGGATTTTTGAATTGTTGCTATTTTTAGAATATTTTTTTAAAATCTCACGTACCCCTTGGCATACCTTCAAGTACCCCCAGGGGTACGTGTACCCCCATTTGAGAACCACTGTACTAGGTCATAAAATCAGTGTCAGTTGAGTCGGTCCATAGGTTGCCTGTAGGGATTTTTAATGTCCAGCAGATGTCAGTATTTAGTGACACAGTATCGACACAGTATCAATACAGTTTTGCAATGTGTCGAAACGCTTCATGAGGCCTCATCAACCCATCACTAGTAGATAGGTTATAGCTGCATCGCTCGCGGCTCGTCATATATTTAACGTTAATCCGCAATTTCACCGAGTGTTTCACTGACGGTGAGCAGCCTGACGCTGCTTCATTAACACCGCCGCTTTTTGACTCGGGGGCCGGGGCAGACGCACGTAGTAACAGTCACGTGTTTTCATACCGACGAGCTAACGTGTCCAGGTTATAACCCTGTTGTCAATAAACACACATGGACTGAAGCTAAATTGTCCACTGCAGCATGTGAATGCAATGAAAAGAATAAAATCTGAGCCAACCAGCTGTTAAAATGTTGTCCAGGTTAATGTTTTGGCCATTAAAGGCCCTTCATTTCAAGATTTCAACTGTGATCGGGCTTTAAACAGGTGGCTGACCTGTTCAGATAAGTGTAACTGCTACTGGTCAAATAATGTGAAATAGCATTTAATTTTACATGTATGCAATGCCATTTAAATGTAATTATAGATAATAATAATAATAAATACTGTGTAGTGTTGTAAATAGTCAACGGGAAGAATTTTAGTAAGATATAAGCCATGAGCACTACACAGCCAGAAAAAAACCTAGGCAGGACAAGTAAAAATATTGGGGCAAGTAGATTTGAGAAGTCAGGCAAGTAGAAAAAAACCTTAACGTTGAACCCTGCATGTGTTGAGCTGCTGCCGCTTAAGGTTAGACGGCACTGTACAGAGAGCGGTTCTGCTCTTTAGTAATAAATTCTAATGTTGGATGTTCACTCCTTCACACAGATGAGTATAGAAAAATATTTTCAACGGTCAAAAAGGGCTCGACTTGGAGAGGAGGTAGGCCTACAGTCCGAACCACAGGTGCGACCAGTTCAGCAGCAGCAGGAGGAGGAGGAGGAGGAGGAGGAGGTTGACTGACTGTGGCAGGACACCTCTGCCTCTGTTTCACTTCATGTTGCTGGTAAATAATATGGTTGTAGTAGTAGGGCTAAAGTTAAATTATTTAGTATTCACTAATTAAAGGGGCAGAGCTTTAAGAGACATTTTAGCTTTTATATTTTATAAGATATATTTTTTGTAAGAACCACAATTAATAAATATATTTCAGTGAATCACTAATTGTTCAAATCTGTATATAAATATGTACATAAAATGTTGTAATTATATTCCAACTCCGCGTTCTTCTTGGTCATCGCCGCTGCCGCCGCCACCCCCCGACCACACCACCACAAATAGATGCCTGTCCTGTGGGAAACACTGTATATATATATATATATATATATATATATATATATATATATATATATATATATATATATATATATATATATATATATGTATGTATATGTATATAAATGTATATGTATGTATATATATATGTATGAAATATGTGACTTGGTGAATTCTAGCTGTAAATATACTCCTCCCCTCTTAACCACGCCCCCGCCCTCAACCACGCCCCCCGTCCCGACCACGCCCACCACCCCCCCACCTCCCGGTCTCAAGGTTGGCAAGTATGATCATGACACGTCAGCTCTGTGCTGTGAAAACCTGTGTCAAGAAAATGGGAACAGTGTACCTATTGATCACAGAGAAACATCATCCCTCAGAAAAAGCAGTTCATGCGAAAAGTCAAAACCTACTTAGAGCGTTGATTTTATACAATATTTGACTTGACTCTATTTTTAATTTCCACAGGCGTTTGGTCAAGCATACAGCAACCAGCGTAAGGTGGCCGAGGATGGCGAGAGCAACGAGGAGACGCTGCTGCAGGAGTCCGCCTCCAAGGAAGCGTACTACACGGCTCGTATGTTGGAGCTGCAGACAGAGCTGACCTTGAGTCGTTCTGTGGCTTCCAATGCGCAGTCAGAGAGCGAGAGGCTCAACGTACTCGGGCAGGAGCTGCGAGAGGTCAGTTTGCAGAAAAGGTTTCTCCTAATGTTCAAAGTAATATAATGAGGTGTTGGTAGAAGAATACCTTGACAAGCAATGTGTGTGCCAAACAATGTGGTGTCGGCATACAACGTTTTATTTATTATTAAAAACAATACAATAGTGGCCTTTAACGAAACATCAGATGTCAAAACTACAGATTGCAAATAATACTTAAAAAAAAAAAATTACCAAATGATGACGGTTTTTTTCCTCTCGACCACAGGTGTCAAACGACATAATTTTAACTGGCCCGCAAACACCTGGAAATTATGTGTCAATAAAATACTTAATATTTTCTCACTAAATGTAATTTCATTTTGACAGGAAAAATATATGTACTGCTTGAAATTGCATGCCTTTTAAACTTGAATAGTATCCATTATTGCAACAAATATTACAGTATATTATCATACTTTCCAAGCATTTTTTGTCAAAATAAAAATAAATACTTAAATATCTGTTTGACTTATGATTTTACAGCAAACTACCCATCAAATTCATTAAAATGACAATGAATTTTACGGTGTTCTTTACAGCATATTACTGATAATTGCGTTACAATTCTGTTGACTGAGCTGCCATATTTTTACTGTAAAATCTTGTTTTTAACGGTGTATTACTGTAAATGGAAAAACGATACATTTGTTTTTAGGGTAGAAAAACTGTCAGCGAAGTTGCCAGAATAAAAAAAGGTACTAGTATTGTTTTTCCATGAACAATATAATGTAATGTAAATTTAATAGTAACATTAGATTAGTTTATTTCAAAGGGGACAATGCAATTTCATAAAAACACATGACTACACATGGTTAAAAAAAAAGCCATAATTAGCCAGAAGGCTAGTTTTCATCTGTAGTCCCCTGGCCATGATGTGTATAAAAAAATGAATTAAAAAAAAAGCAGTAAAATTACAATTTAAAAGAGAAAGGATAAAAGCACAATACATATACAATATGATAAAAATAAAATACAACATCACAACTAGGGATGTCCGATAATGGCTTTTTGCCGATATCCGATATTCCGATATTGTCCAACTCTTTAATTACCGATACCGATATCAACTGATACTGATATCAACCGATATATACAGTCGTGGAATTAACTATTGGAAAAATTGTGGGGGTTATATGAAATAAAAACATATATAAAAAATGATTGTCAATCAAAACAAATTCATGACCTTCCTGCAGTACCTCTAAAGACCCACTGGGGGTCGCCGACCCCTGTTAAAGACCTCTGGTTTAGGAGATACTGTCAGCTAATGTAAGGCTCAAATAGTTTTATAATGACCTTCATTTTCAGTTGAGACTTTACATCACACACACACACACACACACACACACACACACACACACACACACACACACACACACACACACACACACACACACACACACACTCTATCAGAGGCATTATGAAGCTCTGAGCCCAATACTTCACAGCCAATGATAGAACTGTAGAGTTAGGTCTGTGCAGCTCCACACACAACATGCAATAAATCTGCAACAATACCAAGCCAAAGCCATGTTGGTTTACAGTCGCTCCTAATTGTTATTGTTTGTGACTCAGCACTTTTACTATATGCATGAATACAAACTAATGTTTACTTAAATGTTCCCCAGCAGGCATAAGACATGGATACAACGTTGATTATTCATACATGTCCTTTTAAAACTGACTTTAAAAAAAACTTTGCTAAATAGTTTTAAATTGAGACAACTTTGACGTCTAACGTTGGACCAACATTGTTGGTTGGGAAATTATCAAAATTCAATAGTCCAATCAACGTCACAACCTGACATTAAATAAATGTTGTCAAAAAGCATGTTGTTTCAGCGTTAAGTTTGAGGTGCTTAACGTCAGGACCTAATTCAGAGAGTTCTCAACGTTGTTTCAACGTCGTGTGCCTGCTGGGTTATTTTAGACATCCTGTTTTTTTCATAGATGCATAGTTATGTGTATCGTATATGCTTGTCTATGCATAGTGCAATCGTGTGTGCGCAATATATATTATTGGTTAATTTTTTTGTTTTTTTGTTTTACTTTTGTTGCTGTATGTAGAAGTGGCAGCTGGTTGCATCCGCTCTGCTCTTTTAATGTCTTTAAATACAAATTTCGAATGTAAAGTCATTGTTAGACTGAACAATAGACCCCAATGACTATGTTAATGTGGGGGGGGGGGGGCAAAATGAAAAAACTTTTACCTTTTTTAAATAAAATAAAAATGTTGTAAATATATCACTGTGGGTCTTAGAGGGTTAATGTCCTTTAATGGTTCCCTCTTACACATATGTTAATGTGTGCTATGGCAATGAGGTTTTTTCTTCTTCCTTGGCCTCACTCTGGAACCCCTCTTCAGGGGCCCAGGCTTAGACTGAATATTTGTTTCTTTTTACTCAACCCCCCAGCATTTACCTGTTTCTCACCTTTTTTGTAAGGGGCGCCGGAAGTTGGCAGGCCCGTCAGCGATCCTGTTCTGTCTCCCTTTTTTTAATGAATGGGATTGTGCTGAAAATCTTAATTTCCCCTCGGGGATTAATAAAGTACTTCTGATTCTGATTATTGTGAATGCTTGTTGAGATGACTTTATTATTGTTTTCTGTCAAAATTGTGTCCATTCAAAAGGTATATGCAAACAGAACTCGGTTACTGTACTTTTCAATGACAGTGTGTACTCCACTACAGACCGATATAAAGTGTCCCTTTTGTCTCTTCCTGTGCCTCAGAGTAATGACATGCTGGAGCTCCAGAGGAGCAGGATGCGGGAGGAGATCAAGGAGTATAAATTCCGAGAGACCCGGCTTCTCCAGGATTACACGGAGCTGGAGGAAGAGAACATCACCTTGCAGAAACTAGTCTCTACGCTTAAGCAGAGCCAGGTCAGTGCTGAGGCCATGTAATACCTGAACGAAGGATTTGACTCAAAATATACTATACATACAGTATATCTAGTACGTCTGTCGTGTTCAACTTTAATATAAAAGGCAATGCACACATTCTTATTTGAAAATTGCTCACTTTTTTTGTATACCAATTATCACATTCTGCCCTGTATAATTCCAGTATGTGATCACATTGTTATTATTCTACTGTTGTTGTGTCCACATTTTGCTTCCGGTCACTGTAAGAGGTGCTAAATAGCACCACCTGATTTTTATAGACACAATTTTTTGTCATCTTCATCATTTTTCATTCAAGGATGATGCATGAAGATAGACGGACATCATGAGCAGGCCATACTGCACATTACAGTATGGGTCTGATACTATGTAGAAATAGGCAGGGCAAGTGCTATATTTTTTGTGGCCCAAATTAAGATTAAGTTTGTGGTCCCATTTCGGTCTTTAATATTACTCTGACTGCAGTGAGTACATGTGAATACATTGGCTTTAAAGTTTGCTTCTTTTAAAAGTGGCTGTGGGTGTTATTTCTAAAGGGCTTTCTTCTTTATTAATCTATTTATAATAAATAAATTCTACTCTGCGTAAATTAATTTACTACATCCAATTAATTTACAGTATTATTTTCCGCGACCAGAAGTATATTTTGCTATGGAAGCCTGAGTGTGTGCATGAAATAGACTACACAAATGTAGTTCAATTTCATTTATAAAGAGATATTGAGAAATATTATAATGTTAATTGTTCACAAGTTATGTAAAGATTTGTAAATATGTATGAACAATACACAAAAAGAATACTATGGAGACTACAATTCCGTTCGATCCAAGGTGTTCATACTGTGTATATTTGTCATGTGTTTATGTTCCAGATAATGTCTTAAGTTTATGTATGAAAATGTGAAAAAAAATAGGTTAAAAGGTCCAAGTGGAAAGAAAAGTGTTTAATATATCCTACTGCAGTGAAGCTGCTTCGGCATTAATTGAATAGGTTCACAAAATCCAATAAATTGGCAAAAACATGTCATGTCTGTGTGATCATGTTTTGTTTTAGTCATGTTCGGTTTTGTGCACTTTTGTTTGTTTTGTCACCATAGCAACCATTAGTTTTCACCTGTCACGTCACGCACCTGTTTCACGTTCGGACTCACACACACCTGTCACCAATCATGTCACTGTTATTTAAGCCTACCTTTGTTCATCACTCGTTCTGCCTGCATTGTCTTTATGTCACACCGGTTTATGTCTTGCTCTGACCAAGTAAGTTTCCCTAGTCCATGCCATAGCTTCTGCTAAAGATTAGCCTCACTTGTGTTTTAGGCACGCTTGCCTTTTTTTTGTTGTATTGTTTATGTTTGTGGTAGTGCGTGATTTATGTTAATAAATCCTAGCCTACCTTCACGCTGTCGTCCGGAGCCGTCTCTTTGCATTGGAAGAACAACCCCGCAGCAAGCTGCGACCCCCATGTGTGACAAAACAATGAAAAACTGTTTTTTAGACTCCATATCTTTGAGTAAAAAGTTTGGCTACAATACAAACTGGAATAGTATGGTTGTTTTAGAAATCTGTCACGTTCGAAGCAATGCTAAATTAGTTAGCTTTATAGCCTGGAATGGACGTGGCAGCTGTGCTGCTAAGCTAAATTAAAAATTATTACAAAGAACATGTTGACTCTGAATAAAAGTTCAGTTAATTTATTTCCATCCATCCATCCATCCATTTTCTACCGCTTGTCCCTTTTGGGGTCGTGGGGGCTCCTGGAGCCTATTTCAGCTAAAAAAAATCAAACAAAGGATTAGAATAAAAAATCAATCAACATTACATTAAAGTAAAATATGATCTGTGTGTTGGCCCTGTGATGAGGTGGCGACTTGTCCAGGGTGTACCCCGCCTTCCACCCGATTGTAGCTGAGATAGGCTCCAGCGCCCCCCGCGACCCCAAAGGGAATAAGCGGTAGAAAATGGATGGATGGATGAATGAAAAGGAGCAGAAATAAGTAAAAAACTGATATCTGCCCCCTATATTCACAAATACAACAATTGACTTGCAATGTTGGCGACGACCAAGCCATATTTTCTGTACAATTAAACCAATATCCATCCATCCATCCATTTTCTACCGCTTATTCCCTTCGGGGTCGCGGGGGGCTCTGGAGCCTATCTCAGCTACAATCGGGCGGAAGGCGGGGTACACCCTGGACAAGTCGCCACCTCATCGCAGGGCCAATAATGAAGAAATAATTCTATTGTCGTATGTTTTCATCATGATTGTAATTTTTTTTTTTTACATTACATATACATTAGTTTAACAAAGGCAAAGTATAATTGTATCCATGAGGCGATGCAATCCATCAAAATAGAGCAAGCAAATACCTGCAAAACACGACGACCACAGCGATGATCACGTGGGTCCCCGTAGTTGTTGTTGTGTCCCTAAACAACCGCATGTGTTTGTCGGGAGGGTCAGTATTTATGATACTGATACCACTACTTTTGTACAATACTTGATGATCAAGATAATTGTATGTTAATTTGTTGATCATGACTATAAACAACAGGACAAATATGTTAGCCAACTTATTTGTGAACAATTTAAAGATCTTTAATGTCATACCAATAGAATAGAAATATATAACAATAATAAGTATACAATATATAACAAGAAAAGGCAATGAAACAATGTCAACTACATATTACAATGATTAATTTTCATTAAATGCAGTCGTTTAGGAGATAATAAAGTCAACAGTGCAAAATAGGAAAATAAAAGCAAAAAACTACTGTTGACTCTCTTTCAAATCCTGTGTTTCATTACCTATTCCCAAAAGCAGTCCTGGGCAAATTAAGGCCCATGGGCCACATGCGTTCCGTTAATCTTTTTAATCTGGCCCTCCGGACATTCCTAAATAATTTTTTAAATCTTGAAGATCGAAACTGTAGTTGCCATTATGATGTGCAGTGATGTTTTCTAATTACCGTAAGTATTTCAATGGTTGGAGTCTGCGCTTTTGTATGATATATTAGTTACTATGGTAATCTAATTAGTTACTATGGTAATCTCAGTCACAGCAGCTCAGACGAGGCACCAAGCAGTGTGGGTGGGGAGAAGAGTGTTTCCAGAGCGGCCAGCCTGAAATGCGGGTTTCAGGGACAGACGCGGAAGGAGATTTTTACAACAAAGTTCTAAAGCTTAGTGATGTATCAGATGTATCAGATTGTAGGTGGGGTTTTTTTTTTCCCTTCACGTTCATATTTCGCTGTTTGTTGCATTTTTGTTGCGTTCCGCTGGATTGTAAAATTGTCGATCGAGAGGGGGTGTGACGTTCATATGTTGTCAATATTCAGTGTTTTATCATTCATTGTTAATATTGTAAATCCCACATTCTTTATTTTGATTTACATTCTGGGTGTCTCATTCAGTAAATTCCATTCTGTTTTTTAAGGCGGTCTGTCATAAGATTTTTAACTTTCAATCAGACATTATTGTGAGGTTTTGTATTAGTGTTCCTAAAAATCAGATATACCAGCCCCCAGACATTTTATTCTCAAAATTTAGCCCCCCCCCCCCCCCCCCCCCCCCGAGTCAAAATAATTGCCCAGGCCTGCCCAACAGCATAAAATTGTATAACTATAAAAATATCAAACAACACAAACATTTTCATGGAAATAAACATACAAGAGAACTGAAAAATATAGATCTCATTCCATACTGATGTTACCCTTGGTATCGATACTATCGATATTTAGATCGACCCGCCAACCCTGAGTATAGAACTGCACTGCATCATACTGATAGTTTGTAATATTTTGACACTGGTGTGGCCAAATTAGGTAACCAAAAAACTCGAATCAGTATGATAGCGTGCAATTCTACACTGCAGTCAAAAAGTACACCTCTCTGTACAATACAGAGCATCATTGTCTTTGTAACGTTATTGATACAGCGTTTCAATAATGTCGTTTAAAAATTGTTTGTGTCACTAATGTTGTGATGTTGCCGTGGTTAAGCATTTACACTATTATCATCACTGGAATTCTGCAAAGGCAAAATGCTCTCTGCTAAATCTTTGTTTCCACATGCAATATCATTGTCTTCCCTTAACAGATTAAAGTATTTTAAATTGCTTGTTCTAAAAGAGGTATGTGTTTTCAGGTGGAGTATGAGGGTCTCAAACATGAGATAAAGGTGCTGGAGGAGGAGACGGTTCTTCTGAACAGCCAGCTTGAAGACGCCTTGCGACTGAAAGAAATCTCTGCGGGACAACTGGAGGAGGCTTTGGATGCCTTGAAGAATGAGCGTGAGCATAAGAACAATCTGAGAAAGGAGCTGTCCCACCACCTCAGCCTGAGTGACAGCGTCTACGGAGCGGGCGCCCATATTGCCCTCACTGTCACCGGTGTTGAAGGCCTCAAGTTCCCGGAGGAGGCCAATGGAAGTGGTGGCGCCAACGGCAGCACCAACGGCCCCATTCCTACTGCCAACGGCAACAATGAGGACTGCAATCGGCACAACGGCCACCTCCACAAAGGCGCCGTGTTGACAAAATTGAACGGAGACTACCGACCAGGTCGAAAAAGCGAAGGTCTGCTCCCGGTGCCAGATCTGTTCAGTGAGCTCAACCTGTCTGAGATGCAGAAGCTGAAACAGCAGCTAATACAGGTCAGTGGAAAAAAAGAGATTTCCTTGTAAAAGACAATCAACAATGACTAAGTGTTCCATAACCCAGTGCAGTGGTTCTCAAACTTTTTTCACCAAGTACCACCATAATGACCAACATTAAAATACAGTAGCCTAGGGATTCATTAAAAACAAGGCAGAGGTTTTATTGAACAAGTATATTTAAAGGAGCCATACAGTATGTAATAATGTGGCCAGAAATGATACTACAATCATGGTCAAAATTCTGTAGTCCCCTCCCTCTCTCCCTGACTGAGGTTGTCAGATACTTAGCCGAATCCAGCTCGATCGACTGGGCTACTCCAAGGAACTTCAAACTTCCACTGCCTCTTACTAGGGGTTGAGGTGCTGGGACCCTGATAGCTGAATAGACAAGCGTTTTGTCAATAACAAATCTCTAACCAACACACTTTACACAGAAATTAGGCAATTTTCATGAAGAAGTACGTCATGCCTGCGTACAAAATCACAACAAATGGCAATCATATGGTTATTGTCAGTACTATCAGAAAACAAAGACTAAAACAAACTACAACCAACGCTAGAAATGGTTATACTGGTGAAAATAAGTAGAGCATGCATAGCAGCCTAAGGTACGCCCAAAACTAAAGAGGAGACATTTTTCCAAGGTATACCTATAGGCTACTGTTTCAAACGTTTCAGATTGCCATATAACTTGGTACATGTAGTCCACAATATGCAAACACGAATGAGAAATTATTTTATCATGTGATTTGGCTGTCTCCATACAGTTCACATTGGCATGATGACAGCCGTGCTAATGTTGGAACCCATTTCCTCAGCATATCAGCGTATTGAGAACGAAATAGGTACTGACTCTACCCGTATCCACGTAGGTTTTATTTGTCGAAAATATATTTTGTCCTGTCATAACGGGCCTATTTTCCACTGTTAGCCTATATGTCGATGTGTCATTGGCCGGGCTAGCTTGTTAAGCATTACACTAGGAGCTGAGCACCATCACACTAAGCATTCGTTGCACGAACATACTAGCTTTGTTAGACAAGATCATAGACTCTATTGGACAATATAGTTTACATACGAAATGTAAATTTCCATGTATTACAAGTAATAAGAAAATGTAAATGCCTGACTTACCTATCAAGGAGGAAATTAGCAAGTTTGTCGTCAGATGCAAAAAATCTTCTCCGCCTTCAATCGTCTCCATCTTTCAAACGTATCCCCAATACAAAGCCTCGTTTTGTTCCTGGCTTTGTCATGAATGAGTTGAGAATCGTAACGACGCCTTTTAGATTTACTAAGGTCTGACATGTTTAGTAACTTTACCAGTGGCCATAGCCAGACGAAGAGGGCGGTGCGTAACTGGCAACCTGGATGTGACACACTCACTGACTTTCTAATTCTAATTTCTAATAAGTGGTGGAGGGCGGGACATCGAAATGAAAACAACAAGATTTCGGGGCTGTAAATCTAATTTTGAAATGAGCATATCCCAGCTGAACTGCTGTTATCAGTTATAGAGGTATTCGAAAAGAACATGATGTATTAATGTCTTTTGACATATCAGGGCCATTTAATGATGACTTGACATGAAATTATTACATATGGCTAATGTAACAGTTTGAACAATAACATTGTGTTTGAATATAGGAAAATAAAAAATATGAATACTAATAAAGTTAATTGCACATAACTAAGTGATTATTTGGGATACTACTAGATAGAGCCCCAGTTTGAGACCTGTTTAAGTGTAAGTTGACCTGGTTTCCTTATCAAGTCTTGGTTAACCTTGTTTTTATCCTGAAATGTGCCCGCTGAAGTCAGCGTCAACATACCGTACATGAATGACCGCTTTGGTTGACATAAAATTTGACATCCAAAAGGGTTGTTTGTACGAAAAATCGGTCTTTTTATGTCGACGTTATGACAAAATTATTAACTTTTTCATAATCTCTCATGTGTTTTGCAAAGGTAGATTTGTTATGTCAAAATCAGTAGTCCGGTAGTACTTCAACTTACGAGTTCAATTGGCTCAGTGACTGAGATTGTGACTCAAAGCATCGCCTATTGAAATTAATATAAATCAATTTAATCTCTGCTTGGCCCCTCAAAACGGCACAATTTAAACATGTAACATGTCTTTTGAAAAGAAAAACAAACTTAGATTAATTGTGTTTGGAAAAACTATTTAATATAATGTACTACAAACAACTACAGTACTATGGTTTTATTAAGTAATGTAATAATAATGTACAGTGTTTACCTCTTCCAGAAGACTAACGAGGACTTCCAAAACGGTTTTGGTCAGTTCTGATTGGCGTCTTGCTATCCCATTCAATCTAATAAGGACAATGAGCCAAGTTACCGAAGAAGAAAGGCTGGTTGCTAAAGCTCGTAGAGCAAGTTAAGGCGAAAAAAGTAATTTGCGAAGAATTAAAAAAATTGTAACAAATACATACCGTATTTTTCGGACTATAAGTCGCAGTTTTTTTCATAGTTTGGCCGGGGGTGCGACTTATACTCAGGAGCGACTTATGTGTGAAATTATTAACACATTAAAGTAAAATATCAAATAATATTATTTATCTCATTCACGTAAGAGACTAGACGTATAAGATTTCATGGGATTTAGCAATTAGGAGTGACAGATTGTTTGGTAAACGTATAGCATGTTCTATTTGTTATAGTTATTTGAATGAGTCTTACCATAATATGTTATGTTAACATACCAGGCACGTTCTCGGTTGGTTATTTATGCCTCATATAACGTACACTTATTCAGCCTGTTGTTCACTATTCTTTATTTATTTTAAATTGCCTTTCAAATGTATATTCTTGGTGTTGGGTTTTATCAAATAAATTTCCCCCCAAAAATGCGACTTATACCGGTACTCCAGTGCGACTTATATATGTTTTTTTCCTTCTTCATTATGCATTTTCGGCAGATGCGACTTATACTCCGGTGCGACTTATACTCTGAAAAATACGGTAATCAGAGTTCAACTAAGAACTGTTTTTGAAAAAGTGTGTATTTCTAGTTATGCTATCTCCCACTATCAAAATAGTGGGGGAGAATAGTGAATGTTTTTCTGGCAATGTGGTGGGAAGGAACCCCTGGGAGCCGCCGATATCCCCTTGGACCGCCATTGTAGTTAGTACCGATGCTGTAGTCAATAATCTTCTTCTTTTTATCTCTTCTCTTCTTGTAATGTGGCATTCACCTTTTGCTGTTGCCATTTCTAATATAAAGTAGCGTAAAGTTCTAACTTATATTTTGCTATAGAAGCGCTAAAAACTACCAGTATAGTGAGTTTACAATATTCACCCAAGGAGCTTTAGTTATTAGAGCGTTCCGGTTGGACGGTTTTTCACGGGACACATGCTTCTCCGTTGTTGACTGAAGTAAAGTCTGAATGTCATTAAAACGGTTAGTTCCATCTATTGACACTATTTCCACTCCCGTCCTTGCACGCTACACCGCTACAACAAAGATGACGGGGAGAAGACGCTGTCGAAGGTGAGCCACGTAAATAAGACCGCCCACAAAACGGCGCATCCTGAAGTGACTGTCAGGAAGCGACTTGAAGATGATCTGTAAAACATAATCCATGCAACATTTTGACCAAAGAACCACCATTGCATGTTATGTAGACCACAAGGAAGTGTTTTCAATTTAGAAAAAAATCATAATATAACCCCTTTAATGCGCCCTATAATCCGGTGTGCCCTATGGTCCAGAAAAGACGGTATCAATGTTTGCATAACCACTTGTTGCTGTGACGATCTGTCACATTCACGTCTTATGTTTCCTTAGTTTATGTTTATTTCCTGTCGGCGCTCTTATTTTAGTTCCACTTCCTGCATGTCTCCATGAGCGCTCGTTTCCCTCGCCTGTCCCTGATTGGCCGCCTGGCACACCTGGTTGCAGTTGCCAATCAGGCTGCTATTTATGCTTGCCTCGCCCTACAGTCAGGGCTCGATTATTGTTTTCCTGTGTCCCTGTTTTACTATTTCCTTTTTGACATTAAAGTCATCTCCGCATCTTGGGGTTCAAGACCGACAGAACCTGACAGTTGCTCGCCAGAATTCATCGGGAAATGTATTTTATTTTTATTTTATTTCTTCTTTTTTTACAATGAGATAATACCAATCATGCTCACTATGTTCATGTTCACTGTTTTATTGATAACTTGAAGGCAAAGGACTCGACTGCACCAAACCGCAGGGAAAGGATGGCGATAGGTGGTTAAAAACTACAGTAGAACCTCCAAGGTCCAACATAATCAGCTTTAGACTGTTGATTGACTGCCATTTTGTTGAAATTGTAAACCTTTTAGGTCTGAAGATAATCATAACGTATTCATTAACTGCACAGACTTTCTTGAATAATAAGTATTGTTTATATGTTGCTGTCTCATCTGCTACAAAGAAAACATATGCAGGTACTGAAGCTTTAAGCCACATAATTGCCTGTAATAATTAACCATTTTTGACAGAAGCAAAGAACCTAAAAGGATTTTTATTCTAATGCAAGTTGATATCGCAGCAGCGACCCAGCGTTGTAATATTTCGAATGCTGCCCGAATTCCCTCAAGCTGTTTGGGTTATTCTTGGCGTGATTGTAAATGTCTGTTCGATGATGTTATATAAGCAACGTTGGCATTTGTTCTTTATTGCCACGTTGATGCAAAGAGTGCAGCGGCAGCCGAGAAGACAGTTGCGATGCATGTGTGCGGGCCATGGGGGCGCCTGTCAGTGTGATAAATAAACCCGCAGGACACAGAGACACCGCACAAACACATTTTCAGTCAAGAAGTATGCCAACAACATGGAAAGCTATTCCCAATGATAACAAAAATAAGTTTTCTTATATCGCAGCATTGAAAAACACATATCAATAAAATAATGAATTAAAACATTTTGCTTACCATTTCATGTATTCAGCTTTAATCAATATTCAATCCTTTATTGTCAATGGCATAAATAGCAAAGAGATTAAATTAAAGAATAAATCGACAATGGCATAGGATTAGAGATGTCGATAAATGCGTTAAAATTTAATATCGGAAATTATCCGTATCGTTTTTTTTATTATCGGTATCTTTTTTTAAATGTATTTATTTATTTATTTATTTATTTTTTATTAAATCAACATAAAAAACACAAGATACACTTACAATTAGTGCACCAACCCAAAAAACCTCCCTCCCCCATTTACACTCATTCACACAAAAGGGTTGTTTCTTTCTGTTATTAATATTCTGGTTCCTACATTATATATCAATATATATCAATACAGTCTGCAAGGGATACAGTCCGTAAGCACACATGATTGTGCGTGCTGCTGGTCCACTAATAGTACTAACCTTTAACAGTTAATTTTACTCATTTTCATTCATTACTAGTTTCAATGTAACTGTTTTTATATTGTTTTACTTTCTTTTTTATTCAAGAATTTTTTTTTAATTTATTTATCTTATTTTATTTTATTAATTTTTTTTAAAAGTACCTTATCTTCACCATACCTGGTTGTCCAAATTAAGCATAATAATGTGTTAATTCCACGACTGTATATATCGGTTGATATCGGCTGTAATTAAAGAGTTGGACAATATCGGAATATCGGATATCGGCAAAAAGCCATTATCGGACATTCCTACAAAGGATACATATACCGTATTTTTCAGACCATAGGGCGCACCGGATTAAAAGGCACACTGGCGATGAGTGGGTCTTTTCAGGTCTATTTTCATACAAAAGGCGCATTAAAGGGGTCATATAATGATTTTTTTCTAAATTTAAAACACTATCTTGTCTACATAACATGTGATGGTGTTTTTTTGGTGAAAGTGTTGCATAGATTATGTTTTACAGACCATTTTCAAGTAGCTTTCTAAGCGTCTCTTCAGGATGCACCGTTTTGTGGGCGGTCTTACCTACGTGGCTCAACTTCAACAGCGTCTTCTCCCCGTCATCTTTGTTGCGTGCAAGGACGGAGTGGAAGAAGTGTCAAAAGACGGAGCTAACTGTTTAAATGACATTCAGACTTTACTTAAATCAATAACGGAGCAGCATCTTCTCATCCGTGGTTTAATAATGCAACATCAACGCCGGAAATGTGTCCCGTGAAAAAACGTCCGACCGGAACTCTCTAATAACTAAAGTTCTGTGGGTGAATTATGTAAACCCACTACAGTTTTTAGCGCTTTGATAGCTAGTCTACTGACAGAACTTTACGCTACTTTATATTAGAAATGGCAACAGCGGAAGATGAATGCCACATAAGAAGGTAGAGAAATAGAAGAAGCGTATGACTACAGTGTCGTCACGGACTACAAAGGCGGACGTGCACACATTTTAAGGATTTATGCAGATCCCAAATACACATCAGCAGGTACCAGAAGGTAAAAAAAAGTTGGTTGTGCATAATATCACGAAACAAAACGCCTATTAATATCTCTGCTAATATGCGCTCCTTATACACGCACCATAATAATACTCATATGTTTAATGCGCCGACAATCCATCAAACGGTGCGGCTTCATAGCTTACCGAAGTCGTACTAAAAACATTTTGACAGATTTTTGAGCGCCGTGTGTAATGTTCTATATTCTCATTTAAAGTTTTGGTGTTTACTGGCGTCATCTTGCAGTTTACATGTATCTCTTATGTATGACTGCCATCTACTGGTCACACTTATCATTACACCATGTACCAAATAAAATTGCTTCGAGGTCGATAAGCACAACCAGAATTGCCGTACATTAGGCGCACCGGGTTATAAAGGCGCACTGTCGATATTTGAGAAAATGAAAGGATTTTAAGTGCGCCTTATAGTCCGAAAAATACGGTAGTTTAAGGCAAAGATTACCGATAATAAAGCCATGGTCCATCATCAGTGACCTCCAAGATCACAAATATTCTTCCAGATAATTGGACACAAATTCCCACACTCAATAAATTGTATAGAAGGTCTGTGCATAAGGGTACATATTGTTATGCAGTAGTTGGTAGTTGGTCCGCTCCCTGTACGATCAGTGTCAGAGCTTGGTCCGCATTGCCGGCAGTAAGTCGGACACGTTTCCAGTGAGGGTTGGACTCCGCCAAGGCTGCCCTTTGTCACCGATTCTGTTCATAACTTTTATGGACAGAATTTCTAGGTGCAGTCAAGGCGTTGAGGGGATCCTGTTTGGTGGCTGCAGGATTCGGTCTCTGCTTTTTGCAGATGATGTGGTCCTGATCGCTTCATCTGGCCAGGATCTTTAGCTCTCACTGGATCGGTTCGCAGCCGAGTGTGAAGCGACTGGGATGAGAATCAGCACCTCCAAGTCCGAGTCCATGGTTCTCGCCCGGAAAAGGGTGGAATGCCATCTCCAGGTTGGGGAGGAGACCCTGCCCCAAGTGGAGGAGTTCAAGTACCTCGGAGTCTTGCTCACGAGTGAGGGAAGAGTGGATCGTGAGATCGACAGGCGGATCGGTGCGGCGTCTTCAGTAATGCGGACGCTGTATCGATCCGTTGTGGTGAAGAAGGAGCTGAGCCGGAAGGCAAAGCTCTCAATTTACCGGTCGATCTACGTTCCCATCCTCCCCTATGGTCATGAGCTTTGGGTTATGACCGAAAGGACAATATCACGGGTACAAGCGGCCGAAATGAGTTTCCTCCGCCGGGTGGCGGGTCTCTCCCTTAGAGATAGGGTGAGAAGCTCTGCCATCCGGGAGGAGCTCAAAGTAAAGCCGCTGCTCCTCCACATCGAGAGGAGCCAGATGAGGTGGTTCGGGCATCTGGTCAGGATGCCACCCGAACGCCTCCCTAGGGAGGTGTTTAGGGCACGTCCAACCGGTAGGAGGCCACGGGGAAGACCAAGGACACGTTGGGAAGACTATGTCTCCTGGCCTGGGAACGCCTCGGGATCCCCCGGGAAGAGCTGGAAGAAGTGGCTGGGGAGAGGAAAGTCTGGGCTTCCCTGCTTAGGCTGCTTTCCTGCTTAGGCTGCTGCCCCCGCGACCCGACCTCGGATAAGCGGAAGAAGATGGATGGATGGATGGATAGTTGAAAAAGGCCATGTTCACTGTTGCAGTAATGACTGGGGGTCTCGTTTATAAAGCTTGTGTACGCACAAAACAGGGCCATTAAGTTGCGTGCTGTTTTCCACCAATGGTGTGTGATCTAATAAAGAACACAGTTTCATTCACTTTCAGTCAGAATTTAATGCACAGTTTTATAGATGAGACCCCATTACTGTTGTCCATGTGGTGTGTGCCCACTTCCAAAAGTATTTCGTAACTTCAAATGTTACTTTAGTTATTCAGCTCAGAGTTGAGGCTCACTATACAGTTGCAAAACAGCTTAAGTTGCGAAGTTTATAAACATGCAGTAGGTTACAATAAACAATATGAATATGTATAAATAATGTAAACAGCTCTGTTAAATTGAAAAGTCTTTGAATGTTTATACAACTTGAAAATAGAAGTAAATGAAATAATCATTTTGAATACAGCTAATGGAGGGGGATACGAGATGGCAGACGACATAGATTGATGCAAAAGTTTAGTGCTGCAAAGATGAATTGATTAAATCGATTAATTTGATTTGGAAAAAAAGCTTTACATTCTGTTGATTCAATTAATAAAGATGAAACTTGTGAACATTGAAAAAGGAGTGCATGGAGTGCCCAAAACTTGAAATATAAAGACACAGTTTCCGCTTGGCCGCTGCAATAGAGCACACAGGAGAGTGGTGGTGTGTGTTATGATCTACAGCAGGGGTGTCAAACTCAAATACAGAATGGGCCAAAATTTAGAACTGAACAAAGCCGCGGGCCAAGGTTAAACAAATTAACCTTTAACGTACTCTACGAGCTATCGTCACGTCCGCTTTTCATCCATTCTAACATCGGTCAGACCCAGCCACAAGATATGTGCGGTTTCTGTACGCATACACGAGCGAAAGCACCGCTTACTTCATCAACAACGATACAGGTTACACTGATGGTGCCAGTATAAAAAACTTTAACACTGTTAGAAAAATACGCCACACTGTGAATCCACACCAAACAAGAATGACAAACACATTTCGGGAGAACATCCGCACCGTAACACAACATAAACACAACAGAACAAATACCCAGAATCCTTTGCAGCACTAACTCTTCCGGGACGCTAAAAAATACACCCCCGCTACCACCAAGCCTCCCCCCCCACACACACACACACACACCTTGTAGCGTCCCGGAACAGTTAGTGCTGCAAAGGGTTCTGGTTTGGTGTGGATTCACAGGGTGGCGTATATTTCTAACAGTGTTAAAGTTTTTTATTCGGCTACCCTCAGTGTAACCTGTATCGCTGTTGATGAAGTATCTGTTGCATTCTAATGTGTGTGCGTACAGAAGCTGCACGTTATGTGACTGGGCCAGCGCTGGCTGGCTGGCCGGCTCCCGGGAGGATCGGCGGGCCAGCTTTAGTGTTAATTTGATATCGCCTCAAGGGCCAGAGTTTGACACCCATGTGGTGCCGAACAGTGGAGAATTAAAAAAAAAAAATTAAAAGTGTAATTTCAATGTTGATGTGCGTTTATTAGAAGAAAAAAAATAAAGTTGTTTCAAGAAAAACATCTTTATTTTCACTATTTTCCCTAAAATGCGCATTGAGGTTATGAAGTGTGTTTTATCCGATTTACTCGAACAAACTAATTAATAGATTACTCGATTACTAAAATAATCAATGCAGCCCTACAAAAGTTACATTAAGACTTTCTTTGCCCAAAATGAACTATACTGAGAGACTTACAATTGAAAATCTAAAACTGCCTATTAGTAATGTTGATTTGTCTCTTGCCCCAAGTGGAGGAGTTCAAGTACCTCGGAGTCTTGTTAACGAGTGAGGGAAGAGTGGATCGTGAGATCGACAGTCGGATCGGTGCGGCGTCTTCAGTAATGCGGACGCTGTATCGATCCGTTGTGGTGAAGAAGGAGCTGAGCCGGAAGGCAAAGCTCTCAATTTACCGGTCGATCTACGTTCCCATCCTCACCTATGGTCATGAGCTTTGGGTTATGACCGAAAGGACAAGATCACGGGTACAAGCGGCCGAAATGAGTTTCCTCCGTCGGGTGGCGGGGCTCTCCCTTAGAGATAGGGTGAGAAGCTCTGCCATCCGGGGGGAGCTCAAAGTAAAGCCGCTGCTCCTCCACATCGAGAGGAGCCAGATGAGGTGGTTCGGGCATCTGGTCAGGATGCCACCCGAACGCCTCCCTAGGGAGGTGTTTAGGGCACGTCCGACCGGTAGGAGGCCGCGGGGAAGACCCAGGACACGTTGGGAAGACTATGTCTCCCGGCTGGCCTGGGAACGCCTCGGGGTCCCACAGGAAGAGCTGGACGAAGTGGCTGGGGAGAGGGAAGTCTGGGCTTCCCTGCTTAGGCTGCTTCCCCCGCGACCTGACCTCGAATAAGCGGAAGAAGATGGATGGATGGATGGATTTATCTCCAAATAGAATGACTCTCTCACCCATGTTGTATTCAGAGTTAATGCATCTTCAAGTGATACCAGCATCACTATGCTTCTAATGGAAAGATGACCTTTGCAGAAATCAATGCAGTGTTTCTCAGTCTAGACAGTCAACAGACACGTCTCAGGTTTTACGGTATATTAATTATAAACTCACGTGTTTAGGTATTTCATTGTCCTCGAAAACAATGGATTACTGTATTTGCAGAACTGTACTGAGGTGTCCAATGTGCGGCTGTAGCTATTTTTTTTGTTGGTCCTCATTAGGGATGTAACAATTGACATTAAAATAATAATAAAACTTCAGATGTTTAGTATTACCATTTTAAATTAAATTGTGAAATTGTAATTTGTAACAGCGCTTCAAAAAACTGCTGATACTGCTTATTTACGGTAAGAAGAAAGCTTGCACGCTAATTGTTGGCTAACTTAATGCCATACATGTCTCACAATAAAAAATATTAACCGATCTAATGTACAGTATGATTTATTAGGTTACCGTTAATGCGAAGATGTCGAGAAAAAAAAGTTTTGCAAGTCATGCTGGGAGTGCTTTCGGTTTCCCAACAAAAAAACACATAACCTAATTAGTCAAACATTTGATCGTTTTTAGTGTGAAACATGTATATTGAATTACAAAATACAAACACACAGCGTTATTTTGTGAAACGATTGTACTCACATGAAAGGTTCCTTCAATGCGCCTTCCTTTGATTCATACACAAGCGTATGTGCAGGGATTCCAAATAGGAGTGCATCTCGCCAGAACACCTGATGTGCAATCCCTCGTTTTGCCTTGAACATTAAAAAACACTCTAAAATCTTAATAAATGAAAGCAGAAGAATGCAAACATATTTAAACACTCGAACAAAAACAATATGGCTCTTAAAGGCCTACTGAAATGCGATTTTCTTGTTTAAACATGGATAGAAGGTCCATTCTATGTGTCATACTTGATCATTTTGCGATATCGCCATATTTTTGCTGAAAGGATTTAGTAGAGAACATCGACGATAAAGTTCGCAACTTTTGGTCGCTGATAAAAAAAGCCTTGCCTGTACCGGAAGTAGCAGACGAGTAGCGTGACGTCACAGGTTGTGTAGCTCCTCACATCTGCACATTGTTTACAATCATGGCCACCAGCAGCGAGAGCGATTCGGACCGAGAAAGCGACGATTTCCCCATTAATTTGAGCAAGGATGAAAGATTTGTGGATAAGGAAAGTGAGAGTGAAGGACTAGAGGGCAGTGGGAGCGATTCAGATAGGGAAGATGCTGTGAGAGGCGGGTGGGACCTGATATTCAGCTGGGAATGACTAAAACAGTAAATAAACACAAGACATATATATACTCTATTAGCCACAACACAACCAGGCTTGTATTTAATATGCCACAAATTAATCCCGCATAACAAACACCTCCCCCCTCCTGTCCATATAACCTGCCAATACAACTCAAACACCTGCACAACACACTCAATCCCACAGCCCAAAGTACCGTTCACCTCCCCAAAGTTCATACAGCACATACATTTCCCCAAAGTTACGTACGTGACATGCACATAGCGGCACACACGTACGGGCAAGCGATTAAATGTTTGGAAGCCGCAGCTGCATGCGTACTCACGGTACCGTGTCTGCGTAACCAACTCAAAGTCCTCCTGGTAAGAGTCTCTGTTCTCCCAGTTCTCGACAGGCTAATAGTAAAGCTTGACTGTCATCTTCCGGGAATGTAAATAATGAAACACCGGCTGTGTTTGTGTTGCTGCAGTCAGCCGCAATACACCGCTTCCCACCTACAGCTTTCTTCTTTGCTGTCTCCATTGTTCATTGAACAAATTGCAAAAGATTCACCAACACAGATGTCCAGAATACTGTGGAATTTTGCGATGAAAACTGACGACTTAATAGCTGGCCACCATGCTGTCCCAAAATGTCCTCCACAATCCGTGACGTCACGCGCTGACGTCATCATACCGAGACGTTTTCAGCAGGATATTTCGCACGAAATTTAAAATTGCACTTTAGTAAGCTAACCCGGCCGTATTGGCATGTGTTGCAATGTTAAGATTTCATCATTGATATATAAACTATCAGACTGCGTGGTCGGTAGTAGTGGGTTTCAGTAGGCCTTTAAGAAGCCAGGGCAATATTATTGTTTCTTTTGTCAATATTGTGTGTCTATTTAAAAAAAATAATAATAATAACGTGACAATGTTGGTCTCTCTAACTGTCAAGTTCTCCAGGTTTTTTCACAGCCTTGCCCGAACTTGAAAGGGCCAGTTGGACTCAGGAAGGACTCAAAGGGACAACTCAATCCTTTTTCCTTGTGATTTATTGATGTTTGATTTGAAGCAATAAAATAAAGTGGGTTATTGGTGTAGATGAATGGTTGAACAAAATGAATAGTCGAATAGTGGGGGTTGAATAGGTGAATAGCAGTATAGTGGGGGTTGAATAGCTGTTGGTAGATTAGTAGTATAGTGGGGGTTGAATAGCTGTTGGTAGATTAGTAGTATAGTGGGGGTTGAATAGGTGAATAGCAGTATAGTGGGGGTTGAATAGCTGTTGGTAGATTAGTAGTATAGTGGGGGTTGAATAGCTGTTGGTAGATTAGTAGTATAGTGGGGGTTGAATAGCTGTTGGTAGATTAGTAGTATAGTGGGGGTTGAATAGGTTGATAACCTTAACCAAACAGAAAAAAGAAAACACATTAGTGTTTCATAAACATACAACATAATACAGGCTTTGCTTTTCTTTTAAATCAATCCAACCAAATTAATTTCCACTGATAGGGTCTAGGTTTAAGAATACATTTAAACATTTCCAACAATATGAATGAAATTAAATTTAAACAATCCATCCTAATTATAAGAATAAACTTAAACATCACAGATACTTTTTTAAATTTACTTTCAGTCAACTTAACCAATTGTGTAAACATCAGTGGAATTATCTACTTTAAAGATTCTCCCCAGTGAAATTAACTTCTCTCCCTTGGTTTCCTCACCAGTTGCGTCTTCTGAGTCCAAACAGGAGCTGTCTTCCTCACTCTTAGCAGCATGTCAAAGGGGTGACTGACTGAAGCTCAAACATTTTGAGCATGTGCTCTGAGCAGGTGAACTCAATCAAACCAATCTGTTGGAAGCAGGTGGAGATTTTCAGCCCTCAGCTCTCACTGTTGCCCCTTCAGGCCTGGAGTGTGCTCTACAAATCAGTGGTGTTTGTGCTGCTCTGTTCTTTGACTTGACACCTCCCACTTGACCTCTTGGTTTTTTAAACCCAAGGAGGTCACATCATCATCTGTTCCGGCAAGTTTACCTTCAGTTTGCATGATGTTGTTCTTGTTCTTCAACTGGTATTAAAACAATGATCCGTCTGACGTCTCTGTGAAGAATGGTGGCCGGAATTTTACTTGAGTGCTGCTTTCCCTTCTTTTCAGCAGGTTTTGCAGAGGAGACTGAGTAGCTGGGAAAAGTCCTGATTTGCACATCTCTCACAATCGATGGCAGTGAGTACTACTTGCTTGCACATTTGTGGTGAGGTTTCCTGATATTTTAGCTTACTTGAAGCTGAGCGTTTGATCCGAGTTCGCCACTTCCTGACTGCTCTCCATACCCAGGCAATGACTCGGATCAGCTTGGTCAGGCTGCTGAATTTCTTTATGTCCAGGATTCTTTGGACAGCAGAACCGGCAGGTGGTCTTCGGACTTGGATCTTGGACTCTTGTTCAGAAGAACTGTGGTCATTTCTGACATGAGTAGGTTTTGGAGTTTTTTCTGTAATAGATGGGACATCATTCTGGTTCCTCTTTGCCTGTGCTCTGGTTACCACTGCTGTGAAAGACTTCCTTTGAAGCTTGTCAATGCTCGCTGTGGCATTCGCAGCACCCTCTTTGGCTGACTTTGTCAGCCACTCATCCACAGGATGTTTTAGAAACTCAGGTCCCTCCTGCCACACAGAATCCTTTTTAAGGTCCTCTGGTGATGCTCCTCTTGTTATGAGATCAGCGATATTCAGGTCTCCTGGAATCCATCTCCAATCTTCAATAGACGTGGACTTCTGGATCTCTCCAACTCTGTTTGCGAAGAAGGTCTGATATCCGTAGCTCTCTCTTTGGATTGATCCCAGAACAGTTTGACTGTCCAGCAGATGGAGCCAACATTCAATTTCCATCCGACTGTGTTTTTCAATATACCTTCTGAGCCGTGTAGCAAAGACAGCACCACAGATTTCAGCTTTCACTGCCTCTCCTTTCTGGTCGATGGGTGTGAGCTTGGCTTTGGACTCTGTCAGTCTGACTTGAATGCCTTCTTCAGTCTCCCATCTGAGGTACACCACAGCTCCATAGCTTCTGTCACTTCCATCAGAGAAGGTTATTCCCCAGGGTTTTCCAATCCGATTGGCTGGTGTGAGGCTTCTGTGGAAGGTGATTTGGCTGAGGCGCGTGTATTCCTCAAACAGTGAGATGGCTTCTTCTCTCAACTTTCCAGACAAAGGTTTGTCCCATGTGTCTCTGGTCAGAGTTTTGCTTCCAGCTGCTTCTTGAAAAGCTTTCCTGACAAGAATGGCACCTTTCTGCTTAGCAGGTGTGACAAGACCTATTGGGTCGTACAGGCTAGCGACCTGGCTAAGCAGTTGTCTTCTTGTCAGTGGATCTGGAGTTTCTTCTCTCACCTCTCCCACCAGGAGATTTTGGCCCATTCTCATCTTCTTCTTTCTTCTTGAGAAATTGATGGAGGTCATGGGGTAGAGTCTGTCTTTTCCAACGAGGTATCCAACACCAAGGGCTTTGTTTTCATCTTCACTCATCTGATTTGGGAGAATGAGGATCCTGTCCGATGAGGATTTCAGCTTTATTGGTACAGACTCCCGCCTCCCACTTTGGCCTGATCGGACCCAAGGCTTGAGAAAGAACCCGCCTGACTTTAGGATTTCCTCCACTCTTCTTGTGTTTTCCTCCAGCTGTTCCAGGTCATTATGGGATGTCAACAAATCATCAACATACGTGTCCTCTTCCACGATCCTACATTCCTCTTTCAGGTGAGCGAACTTGGGCAGCTTGGCTGTCTCTCTCATGGCGAGTTGTGCGATGCACCCTGCTGGTCGATCACCGATGTTGACTCTGGTGATGGCATATTCCTCAATTTCTCCATCCTCAGTGTCTCTCCAGAGGAATCTGTGGAGGTGCATCTCCAGGTCTTCTAGCCACACAGAATTGTACATTTTTTTAATGTCACCAAGAGCAGCATGGACTCCTCTTCTGAACCTGAGTAGAACTGCTCGGATGGGATTGAGGACATCAGGCCCTTTCAGCAGGAGATCATTCATGCTGCGTCCTTGGAACCTCTGGCTGCTGTTCCATACCAATCGCACAGGTGTTGTAACTGAATGCGGGTTTGGCGCCACCAAGTGGCTGACGTACCACACTGGTCCTTGCCAGCCAGCAATGGTCTCTTTGGTGAGTTTCTTTGCCGCTTTCCTTGCCACCATCTCATGGACTTGAGCTGTGTATGCCACTCGCCACTCTGGTTCTTTCTTGAGCTGCTTCTCTGTCCGCAGGAAAGTGGCCTGAACTGCACTCCTGTTGTTGGGCAGCGAGGTTGGATCTTCAATCCAGGGATATTTCGTGTCCCAGTGTGGTTCGTCACTATGTGCATCTGCTTTGACATAGGTTAGGCCTTTCCTTATGATTTCCAGCTCTTTTTCCTCTTTTATAGTCATTTCTTTTCCTCCTGGTTGACAGTTGCCGCACCGGCATCCCCCGCACTTGGGTTCGCAGGCGGCTCCAATGCTTTCCCATTTCCACCAGTTTAAGAACTCTCTGCCAGCTGTCGTCATCTTGGTTTCAGCAATTTCCTGATATTTCACTGCTGTAGTTCTCATAGACCGGGCAAAGTGTGTTTTGGATCGATGCATAGCCACATCCACTTCTTCAAAGAGGTTTGGATGTGCTCCCCCAACAGTCATTCCTAATGGGCTTTCCCAAAGCACCAGGTCCCCAATTACCTTTACTCTTTGTGGAGCGAGTCTTCCTTCACGGTGGCTGATGAGAAGCTCAATATGCTTTGGTCTTTTCAGATTTTCAAGGTTGATGTCTGGGAAGAACTTCCTGATTTGGTGAGGTTTGATTTCACTGTGCACTTTGGCAATTTCATCCAAGCCATAGCATACAAGCTCATGAGCTCTCTCTGTGCCTGTGGGCGTCTTCACTCTCACCTTGAGTAAATATCTTCTGGTCTTTACCGTCATGGTCATTCCTCCAACTCCTTGGACAACAAGGGTGACGTTTTCATTTCGCAGGTCGAGTCTTTTGGCAGCTCTGTGAGTGATGTAGTTGGTGTCCGATGCCAGGTCAATGAGAGTTCCAATTTTCTGTCCTGCATTGCTAGTTACTTCCAACAGCATCAGAATTACTGGTAACTCACGTGTATTTGCATCCATCACTCCAGGTTGGATCTTTCCAGCACAGTAGGTCTTCTCCATCACTCCAGGTTGGATCCTTCCAGCACAGTAGGTCTTCACAGCCACATTGGTGAATGCCTTCCTGAAATTTTCAGCCATCTCTGGGGTGAGCTCAGAAATCAGCTTTTCTTGCTCCTCAGTGAGGGCTTGTCGTCTGATGTTGGGTCTTCCTCCTTTCCTAGGTTCTCTTCTTTTGGGGTCTTCCTTTAGGCAAAGAAAGAAGTGGTGGCCTGAAGAATTCCTGCAGTCCCTGTTCCTGCACAGGTAAGTATCCGTACACTCCTCCTCCTCTTCATGACAATTTAGGCACCTTTTGCATGCTCCTAGCTTTTCCACAGCTTTCACTTTGTCGCCAGGCTTCAGTTCTTTGAACCGCTTGCAAAAGAAGAGCTTCTCCTGGTGCTTTTCATCTCCACAGACAACGCATCTGCCTTTGCCTGTGAATCTGGTAGAGGCAAACTTCTTTTCCATGTAAGTAGGTTTCTTCTCAGACCTTTCACTTACACCAAGCTGCTCTAGCTTCTCCAGGATTTCTTCTTGGGTCTTCAGGAATTTGAGGAGGCTGTCGAAGTGATTGTCTGCCGTCACTTTGCTTCCTGGGTTGACCATTAATGTGAGCCAGTCCCTCTTTATGTCGTCCGGCAGCTTACTCTCTATTGACCTGATCACAAGGGGGTTGTTGATGGCGCCGATGTTTCCCAGCGCTGTCAGGTCATCCAGGGCCTTTTCCACCTTTTGGATTAAGTCAATCACTTTCCTTGGCTGGTTTGACTTTAAAGCAGGAATCTTCTCCAGTTCTTCAACTATTTCTAAGGCAATTGTGGTTTTATTGCCATACCTGTTTTCAAGCACTCTGAACATGTCTTCCGCATCATTGTATGTTGACAGGCGTAGTTCTCTGCTTATCCGCTCATCAACACTGTCCAGGAGCTGAAACTTCTTCACTTCAATGGAGCCGGTCGGCTCTCCCTGTCTTTGCAGTTTCTCCCAGTCACTACGCCATCGATGGAAGTTCCTTTTGATTCCATAGAACCTGGGTAGACTGGTGGGTTTGATTCTCAGCACCGGCTGTGGAGTTGGTTGGAGCTGGGGTTCTCTTCCTCTTCTTTCTTCCTCTGCACTTCTTTGTGCCGTTAGGAATTCGGCCCTTCTGGCCTCGAGGACATTGCTGAGTGCCCTCAGGTCCTTAACTCTGCCTTCCAGCCTTGGCCTTTGGTCATCTGGAATCCACCTTTCCCACTCAGTCATGCTTGTGATTACATCTTTGACCAATGATTTCACTCCAATCCACTGCAGCTCATATCCGTCTCTGTTGATTGCAGTCACAGGCATTCTCCGGACATCTTCACTGGCGATCCCTGCCTCATTTATTGCAGAGTTGACTTCGTCCTCACCATATCTGGACCAAAGGTTGTGCTGAACTTTTTTCCGGACTTCATCCAGTCTTGCTTCACACTCATCTGTGGTTTTTTCTATGTCTTTTTGCTGCTGTATATTTAGTTCCACTTCATCACCTTCCTCAGACTTGGCCTCCATGTCCACCAGTAGGCCGGTCTCGTAGTCATCGTTTGCTTCACCGACATCCCTCGCCAGACTGGAAAGTTTGCAGAACTCCTCTTGTAGTTCCTGCTTTATCATGGTATCTGCAGCCCTGCTGAGGTAGTTGGCTTGCTTGGTGAAGACACTTTTGGCTACGGTCCTCTCTTGCTTCAGTTGCTTGACTGTTTTTCCAAGAGCTTCGCTTGCCATGGTGCAGTTTTAAGTACCTCCCTTTGCGACAGCAGCGTCTTTGACTTCAGGCCTTTAATCCTCGTCTTCACTGCCACGCTGGTGGTTATCAACTGTCAAGTTCTCCAGGTTTTTTCACAGCCTTGCCCGAACTTGAAAGGGCCAGTTGGACTCAGGAAGGACTCAAAGGGACAACTCAATCCTTTTTCCTTGTGATTTATTGATGTTTGATTTGAAGCAATAAAATAAAGTGGGTTATTGGTGTAGATGAATGGTTGAACAAAATGAATAGTCGAATAGTGGGGGTTGAATAGGTGAATAGCAGTATAGTGGGGGTTGAATAGCTGTTGGTAGATTAGTAGTATAGTGGGGGTTGAATAGCTGTTGGTAGATTAGTAGTATAGTGGGGGTTGAATAGGTGAATAGCAGTATAGTGGGGGTTGAATAGCTGTTGGTAGATTAGTAGTATAGTGGGGGTTGAATAGCTGTTGGTAGATTAGTAGTATAGTGGGGGTTGAATAGCTGTTGGTAGATTAGTAGTATAGTGGGGGTTGAATAGGTTGATAACCTTAACCAAACAGAAAAAAGAAAACACATTAGTGTTTCATAAACATACAACATAATACAGGCTTTGCTTTTCTTTTAAATCAATCCAACCAAATTAATTTCCACTGATAGGGTCTAGGTTTAAGAATACATTTAAACATTTCCAACAATATGAATGAAATTAAATTTAAACAATCCATCCTAATTATAAGAATAAACTTAAACATCACAGATACTTTTTTAAATTTACTTTCAGTCAACTTAACCAATTGTGTAAACATCAGTGGAATTATCTACTTTAAAGATTCTCCCCAGTGAAATTAACTTCTCTCCCTTGGTTTCCTCACCAGTTGCGTCTTCTGAGTCCAAACAGGAGCTGTCTTCCTCACTCTTAGCAGCATGTCAAAGGGGTGACTGACTGAAGCTCAAACATTTTGAGCATGTGCTCTGAGCAGGTGAACTCAATCAAACCAATCTGTTGGAAGCAGGTGGAGATTTTCAGCCCTCAGCTCTCACTGTTGCCCCTTCAGGCCTGGAGTGTGCTCTACAAATCAGTGGTGTTTGTGCTGCTCTGTTCTTTGACTTGACACTAACCATGATATGAAAAACAATAGTCTGATATAGATTAGATACAGTAGATTACACCAATTTGCTTAGTCACCTATAGCACTAGGCTAAGATGATGATGATGTTTTGTTCAGATAGCTTAGCGAGTTAGGTTAATAATTAGTGCCATGGAATGTAAAAGGTATACTGATAATGATTTTTTTATTAGCAGTGTCTCTGCTATATTGTCTGTTGAAAGGATAGAGCAGACCTGGGAAAAGTAAGTCCCGGGGGCCACATGCGGCCCGTTAAGCTTTTCAATCTGGCCCGCCGGACATTCCCAAATAATTTTTTTACATCCTTAAGATGGAAACTGTAGCTGCCATTATGATGTGCAGTGATGTTTTCAATTTACCGTGAGTCTTGAACTATACAAAGTATTTCAATGGTTGGAATCTGCGCTTTTGCATGATATATAGTTACTATGGTAATCTAATTAGTTACTATGGTAATCTAAGTCACGGCAGCTCAGACGAGGCACCAAGCAGTGTGGGTGGGGAGCGTTTCCACAGAGTGTCTCCAGAGCGGCCAGCCTGAAATGCGGGTGTCAGGGACTTTTTACAACAAAGTTCTAAAGCTTAGTGATGTATCAGATATATCCGATTGTAGGTGGGTTTTTTTAATTTTTTTCGTGTTCATATTTCACTGTTTGTTGCATTTTTGTTGCGTTTCGCTTGATTGTAAAATATGTCGATCGAGAGGGTGTGTGGCGTTCATATGTTGTCAATATTCAGTGTTTTATCGTTCATAGTTAATATTGTAAAACCCACATTCTTTATTTTCATGTACATTCTGGGTGTCTCATTCAGTAAAAACTTTTTTTTAAAGGCGGTCTGTCATAACGTTTTTAGCATTCAATCAGACATTATTGTGAGGTTTTGTACTAGTGTTCCTAAAAATCAGATATACCGGCCGTGAGACACATTTTTTTCTCTAAATTTGGCGCCCCGAGTCAAAATAATTGCCTATGCCTGGGATGTAGGTTGATTATTTATGTTATGTTTGCCATTCAGGTTTCCCAGTGTTGATGTACTTTTGTGGCTAAGCATGAATAATAAATGCAAAAAGTTTGAAAACCAGGTATTGAGAGAGTTTGCCTGTTAT
The DNA here is from genome assembly GCF_033978685.3 of Nerophis lumbriciformis. NCBI lineage: Eukaryota > Metazoa > Chordata > Actinopteri > Syngnathiformes > Syngnathidae > Nerophis > Nerophis lumbriciformis. The sequence goes on along the minus strand of NC_084557.2, from coordinate 16,442,546 downwards.
TTACTGCAGGTGGAGCGTGAGAAAGCAGCTCTGATCATGAACCTGCAAGAGTCGCAGACCCAGCTACAGCACACACAAGGGGCCCTGACTGAGCAGAGTGAGCGCGTCCATCGCCTCACAGAGCGCACCAACGCCATGAAGCTTCTCACCGGCGGCATAGAGCTGGATGACTCCCAGGAGAGTGAGAAACCTGCGGGGGGCTCGCTGTCGCCACAAGTTAATGGTCATCATGACGTGGCCGTACACGGCTTTGAGGTCCTGGAGTGTAAGTACAAGGTGGCCGTGACTGAGGTGATCGACCTGAAAGCAGAGCTCAAGGCCCTGAAGGAGACGTACAACCAGGCTGTGGAAGGGCAAGGAGACGCTCACTGTGACGACAGATTTCAAGCACTGAGCGAACAGGTTTGTTGACGCAAATAAACATGGGGGGGACTGATTGAACAGCCAGGGAAACTAGCACAGTACAACAGAACAGTAGTAACTCTCATGTACTATTTGTATGGTAATCTACATAGAAAGTGGTTTGATGGCGCTATCGGCAGGGTTAAAAAGAATGCTTTGGATCAGAAGCTATGAATCCAGTAGAGGGTGCTGTCCCTCAAGTCAGTTCACTCAACATTTCCAGCAGGAAGATGCTTTGACAAGTAAGTAAGTACAATACCACAAACTGTATGCCTGTAATTGTGGGAATGCTTTCACACAATTACAGTCCTTCTTTCGTAAATCAGATTTTAGACTTTATTTGGAAATAAAAGACTAACTGACAGGCAGTGTTGGGACTAATGCGTTACAAAGTAACGCGTTACTGTAACGCCGTTAGTTTTGGCGGTAACTAGTAATCTAACGTTTATTTTTCATATTCAGTAACTCAGTTACAGTTACTACATGATGCGTTACTGCGTTATTTTACGTTATTTTTTATGTAGTATCGGCTAGAAACAGAAGATCTGAGTGTGTTTTATTGCAGCGCTGCGGTGTCTTCCTTCTGTGTCACAAAGGAAAAGAAGAGGCGTGCAGAGAAGAGGCGTGCTTTGTGTGGGTGGGGGCGGGGGGCTTCCAGACCGTAGTTGAGGGGCGCAGGGGAGACGTTCCTCCAAGGCCTATGTACTTCGGGGCTAACAACCTTCACTTTATCCGGAAGTGGGTCTTTACAACTGAGGGTGTATGACGAGGCCGGCGGTTTGTTGCAACTTTGACTTTATTGGACGCAGCCATCCACCAAGCTAGAGCACCTGCACGCACTCACTGTCGCCGGTCTCTCACCTCTCTCGCCCACTCACTCACTTACGTCACTCACCTCACATGCTTTCATATCTTAAAGGGCCACACACACACGCATACGCTACTCTCATAACAACTAACAAGACATCATAGTGAAGCCAGAAGTCGAGTTTCTTAACATGGAGACATTCTCAATACTTTTCTTTTGTCGAGCACAAAGAAAATAACATTTTAGTTAAATATAAGTTGTGTCTTGGATCAAAGATCCTATCTACTTAAAGTTAAAGTTAAAGTGCCATTATATTGCAGCTATTTAAAATAGTTTTGTCAATTTGTTCTGGCCCGAAATAAATTGGCCCTTTGAAACCTATCTTTGTCTTTGTGTGTTGTATGTAGACCACATTGCTTTCTGAGTTCAGTGATGCAAATGCATGTCAAGTTGATCAACAGATTGTATTATTCGCCAGTGCAATAACACTACTGAAATGAAGGCTAAAAGGGCATTAATGGGAGCCTTAAAAAAAGGGGGGGGGGGGGGGGGGAAGTAACTAAATAGTTACTTTTCACAGTAACGCATTACTTTTTGGTGTAAGTAACTGAGTTAGTAACTGAGTTACTTTTGAAATAAAGTAACTAGTAACTAACTAGTTACTGGTTTTCAGTAACTAACCCAACACTGCTGACAGGTTACGTAAACAATATTTACAGACCCAAATCATCCTGAGGCTTAGCACTGCCAAACTATAGATTTTACTACCGGGCCAACAACATTAGAATTCTTAAATATTAGCTGCAATATTGAAGCATTTGAAACCCTCTCCGTTATGGCTGGTTATGGAGGCAAACTCAACCAAACCAGTATCTCTTAGGGCTCTGGTTCACTATCCCATCCAGTCTTCCACTTCCGCTTTTACAAAAAATCCAATCGTAAGAACCTCATTCAGGATTTGGGTTCAGTTCAAGCGCTATTTTGGCTTACAGACAATTTTTAGTCTAGCACCCATAACTGCTAACCATGCTTTCCCTCCCTCTCTGGTCAATAGTGCCTTTTTAAGATGTTTAAGTCTGGGGATATACAATAAAAATGTTTACTTTACACTTTTGCCTCTTTCCAGAGTGATACATTTTCACTCCCTAATCAACACTTTTTTAAATATCTACAGATCCGCAGTTTTGTTCGTAATACTTCCCTGGTTTTCTAGATTTACCGGCTGACAGTTTTCGAGGCTTTTTTGACACCACTTCCAACTTTAAAAGGATCAATTACACATATGTATAACCACATTTTTCTTTAACGCCGGAGTGCGGTGCCGAGTGTGAAATTTGGTGGAGGAGGAATTATGGTGCAGGGTTGTTTTTCAGGAGTTGGGCTTTGCCCTTTGGTTCCAGTGAAAAGGAACTTTGAATGCTCCAGGATACCAAAACATTTTGGACAATTCCTTGGAATGGCACTTCAAGTTCATATGTGAGTAAAGGCAGGTGGCCAAATACTTTTGGCAGTATAGTGTATTAGAAAATAATCTCATGAAAATGACTGCTGTCACTTTATTATAATAATATGACACTGAAATTTGTATGTCAGGTTTGAGACAGACTCAGTATTCCACTGAATGCTCAGGGTGTTTTTGCGTTTGCTCACACACATGAAAAATTAGAGAGAACATTGACTGAGACTGAATCACCAGTGCATGGGGTTCTTGGTATGGGCATAAGATTCCGCGAAATAATACACAGAGAAACAAACTCTTTGGAAAACAGCAACATTAGATCAGATAGAGCAGTGATTTTCAACCACTGTGCCGCGAGATGCACTCTGGTGTGCCGTGGGAGATTATCTAATTTCACCTATTTGGGTTAAAAATATGTCTGGCAAACAAGTAATTATAATCCGCAAATAATGTGCCGTTGTTGAGTGTCTGTACTGTCTGGAGATCGGCAGACTTACCAAGTTATACTCTTGCATATCAGCAGGTGGCAGCCGGTAGCTAATTGCTTCGTAGATGTCGGAAACAGCGGGAGGCAGCGTGCAGGTAAAAAGGTGTCTAATGCTTAAAGCAAAAATAAACAAAAAGTGAGTGTCCCTAAGAAAAGGCATTGAAGCTTAGGGAAGGCTATGCAGAACGAAACTAAAACTGAACTGGCTGCAAAGTAAACAAAAACAGAATGCTGGACGACAGCAAAGACTTACTGCGGAGCAAAGACGGCGTCCACAAAATACATGACAATCAACAATGTCCCCTCAAAGAAGGATAAAAACAACTGAAATATTCTTGATTGCTAAAACAAAGCAGGTGTGGGGAATAGCGGTCTAGGAAGACATTAAACTGCTACAGGAAAATACCAAAAAAAGAGAAAAAGCCACCAAAATAGGAGTGCAAGACAAGAACTAAAACACTACACACAGGAAAACAGCAAAAAAAACAAAATAAGTCATGGCGTGATGTGACAGGTGGTGACAGTACACCTACTTTGAGAAAAGAGCTATATTGATGCATGCTTGGTTATTGTTTAAAGTCATATCCAAGAATTGCGACAACGACTTTTTACTGTCAATATCGGCTGCTGAGTTTCAGTTTTTAATGATTTCTGCTGGTGGTGTGCCTCCGCATTTTTTCAAAGAAAAAAATGTGCCTTGGCTCAAAAAAGGTTGAAAAACACTGTGATAGAGCTCCACTTGTCCCTATAATACCTCTGCGAAAACATCTGGTTTATTGGTCAATTGATTGCCACACATTTATTGCAGGCAATTAACCCGAGTTAATGTGTTATTCAGATAACTCATTTGGAGAGAAGCTGTCGTGAAGGCCGCGAGAGGGCGGCGAGCCTGGAGGCGGAGCTACGAGTGGCCAGCAGCACTGCCACAGAGAGCCAGGCCATGCTGAACACGGCGCAGGACGAGCTGGTGACCTTCAGCGAGGAGCTGGCACAGCTTTACCACCATGTGTGTCTGTGCAATAACGAGACGCCCAACCGCGTCATGCTCGACTATTACCGCCAGAGCCGAGTCACACGCAACTGCAGCCTAAAAGGCTCAGAAGACCCCCGAGCTTTACTCACACCTCGCCTGGCCCGACGCCTGGCCGCAGTCTCGGCGCTCTGCTCCTCCGAGGCTCCCCGTAGTCCCACGGACTCCCCGTCCAAAGACGCCCCCGGTGACGCCAGCGCCAATTCGGTGGACTCGCCGGCTCACCACGGCAGCCCCAGCCGCAACGCCATCGCCGCCATTCTCGCCAGCATGTCCCCTTGCCCGTCACCAGTGCCGTCCGATGCCGGGGGAGACCTGCGGAAGGAGCCCATGAACATCTACAACCTGAACGCCATCATCAGGGATCAGATCAAGCACCTGCAGAGAGCAGTCGATCGCTCTCTACTGCTGTCCAGGCAGAGGGCCGCAGCCAGAGAGCTGGCGCCCATACTTGATAAGGACAAGGAGTCATGTATGGAGGAACTCCTCAAGCTCAAGTCCCTGCTCAGCACCAAGAGGGAGCAGATAGCCACACTCAGGCTGGTTCTGAAGGCCAACAAACAGGTGCAAAATCCGACTAGTAATATTAAAGTCATAGCCACTGAAACTCAGGAGTAGCATTAATATTTTTTAAGGCTGTTACTCTGGTGTGTTGTCAGGATTTTAAAAGGGAACAGCACTTTTTTTGGGAGATGTCTCTATCGTCCACAATTCTTATGTGAGACAAGAACCGTGTGTTATAAATAGTGAAAAACTGCTAGTAAGAGGCAGGTAATAATGCAGGTTGTAGGCATACGAGTTATTCCGCCTATAAAGCCCTCTAAAAACCATCCAAAAAGCTCCAACATTATTATATATATATATATATATATATATATATATATATATATATATATATATATATATATATATATATATATATATATATATATATATATGTATGTATGTATGTATGTATGTATGTATGTATGTATGTATGTATGTATGTATGTATGTATGTATGTATGTATGTATGTATGTATGTATGTATGTACAAACCCCATTTCCATATGAGTTGGGAAATTGTGTTCGATGTAAATATAAACGGAATACAATAATTTGCAAGTCCTTTTCAACCCATATGCAATTGAATGCACTACAAAGACAAGATATTTGATGTTCAAACTGATAAACTTTTTTTTTTTTTTGCAAATAATAATTAACTTAGAATTTCATGGCTGCAACACGTGCCAAAGTAGTTGGGAAAGGGCATGTTCACCACTGTGTTACATGGCCTTTCCTTTTAACAACACTCAGTAAACGTTTAGGAACTGAGGAGACACATTTTTTAAGTTTCTCAGGTGGAATTATTTCCCATTCTTGCTTGATGTACAGCTTAAGTTGTTCAACAGTCCGGGAGTCTCCGTTGTGGTATTTTAGGCTTCATAATGCGCCACACATTTTCAATGGGAGACAGGTCTGGACTACAGGCAGGCCAGTCTAGTACCCGCACTCTTTTACTATGAAGCCACGTTGATGTAACATGTGGCTTGGCATTGTCTTGCTGAAATAAGCAGGGGCGTCCATGGTAACGTTGCTTGGATGGCAACATATGTTGCTCCAAAACCTGTATGTACCTTTCAGCATTAATGGCGCCTTCACAGATGTGTAAGTTACCCATGTCTTGGGCACTAATACACCTCCATACCATCACAGATGCTGGCTTTTCAACTTTGCGCCTGTAACAATCCGGATGGTTCTTTTCCTCTTTGGTCTGGAGGACACGACGTCCACAGTTTCCAAAAACAATTTGAAATGTGGACTCGTCAGACCACAGAACACTTTTCCACTTTGTATCAGTCCATCTTAGATGAGCTCAGGCCCAGCGAAGCCGACGGCGTTTCTGGGTGTTGTTGATAAACGGTTTTCGCCTTGCATAGGAGAGTTTTAACTTGTACTTACAGATGTAGCGACAAACTGTAGTTACTGACAGTGGGTTTCTGAAGTGTTCCTGAGCCCATGTGGTGATATCCTTTACACACTGATGTCGCTTGTTGATGCAGTACAGCCTGAGGGATTGATGGTCACGGGCTTAGCTACTTACGTGCAGTGATTTCTCCAGATTCTTTGAACCCTCTGATGATTTTACGGACCGTAGATGGTGAAATCCTTAAATTCCTTGCAATAGCTGGTTGAGAAAGGTTTTCTTAAACTGTTCAACAATTTGCTCACACATTTGTTGACAAAGTGGTGACCCTCGCCCTATCCTTGTTTGTGAATGACTGAGCAGTTCATGGAATCTACTTTTATACCCAATCATGGCACCCACCTGTTCCCAATTTGCCTGTTCACATGTGGGATGTTCCAAATAAGTGTTTGATGAGCATTCCTCAACTTTATCAGTATTTATTGCCACCTTTCCCAACTTCTTTGTCACGTGTTGCTGGCATCAAATTCTAAAGTTAATGATTATTTGCAACGGAAAAAAAAGTTTATCAGTTTGAACATCAAATATGTTGTCTTTGTAGCATATTCAACTGAATATGGGTTGAAAATGATTTGCAAATCATTGTATTCCGTTTATATTTACATCTAACACAATTTCCCAACTCATATGAAAACAGGGTTTGTACATGCTTTAAGTGTGTACAGTACAGGCCAAAAGTTTGGACACACCTTATTCAATGTGTGTTCTTTATTTTCATGACTATTTACATTGTAGATTGTCACTGAAGGCATCAAAACTATGAATGAACACATGTGGAGTTATGTACTTAACAAAAAAAAGGTGAAATAACTGAAAACATGTTTTATATTCTAGTTTCTTCAAAATAGCCCCCCTTTGCTCTGATTGCTGTTCTGCACACTCTTGGCATTCTCTCGATGAGCTTCAAGAGGTAGTCACCTGAAAGGGTTTTCACTTCACAGGTGTCAACGTTTTGATGCCTTCCGTGACAATCTACAATGTAAATAGTCATGAAAATAAAGAAAACACATTGAAATGCAGTAACAGGTACATTCATGAAACATGTAATATTTACAGTATTTGGCAAATGTTACTTCTTTTCCTGGGGTCATTGATTTCACGATGCGTAGCAATCAAGAAATCAATGTCAAAAGAACACGTTCTGTTTGCTACCACTATTGTCAGACACCATGAGAGCTTTGGAGCGTTATCATAAAGCACTATTGATGAACGTTTGAAAGAAGAACATAAAACAATGTCCCCTTACAGGGATGTCGATTAATAGGATGGTTGTATCTTTCACACATGGGCTCTCCCTGACCTGCAAAATTCAGGATAATCCTCAAACCTCAGATAGAAAATGTTTCATTACTTATGCTGTCTTCTATTTGTTGAGAGCCATATAGTATCAAGTTTGTAGCGTATACATTTTCAAAGTTGACCAACTTCTCGGCTTGGTGCCACAACCTTCTACTATACAGGTGAGAGTTGGAATTTATAACCTACAATTAAAGGGGAACTGCACTTTTTGGAGGGAATTTTGCCCGTCATTCATAATCCCTATGTGAGACAAGAACACAGGTATTTCCCTTTTCGGTGTATTCTAAATCGTGAAGAACTGCTAGCAAGAAGCAGCGAACAATACAGTAGGAATAATAATCACATAAAACAGAAGAACTACTTTTCTGGCATAGTGACACATTGCTTTACTCACACTGCTCCTCTGCTAATAACGTGAATAAATAATAAATAAAGAAGGAGCTTGGCTTTCATGGAATGGACGACTCATAGGAAGCATTTTTGTATCTGAGGAGTGAGAATTATTCAGAATTTAGCAGCTCAAGAAACATTCACATGATCCCATCAGTCGGCATCCCAGTGAGAGCGGATATTGTAAGTCACAGTTTTGTGTTCTTATTTTAAACATTTAGCAACATGCTATGTGTTCTGTGAAATCAATGCACCTAGGACAGCATGTATGTAAAACGCTGTTTGAGGTTTTTGGATATCTTTTAGAGTGCTTTATAGGCGGAATTGATCGTATCCCCATTACCTGAATTGTTAGCTGCCTCTCACTAGAAGTTTTTTGCTATTTAGAATAGAAAATTGAAAGGTGTGTGTTCTTGTCTCCCATAAGGTTTGTGGATTATAGGCAAAATTCCCCCAAAAAGTTGCTTCCCCTTTAAATTTTTCCTAACTCAAAACCAATACAGCAAAATCAGCTCCTTTTTCCTACATTTTTTGGCGGGCCACAACCAACGTTATTAGCAGCTCAAGCTAACTCGTAGTAGTTCCTCTGTGTTAGCTCTTACAATAACGGTGGCCGAGTGGTTAGAGTGTCCGCCCTGAGATCGGTAGGGTTGTGAGTTCAAACCCTGACCGAGTCATACCAAAGACTATAAAAATGGGACCCATTGCCTCCCTGCTTGGCACTCAGCATCAAGGGTTGGAATTGGGGGTTAAATCACCAAAAATGATTCCCGGGCGTGGCCACCGGTGATGCTCACGCTCCCCTCACCTCCCAGGGGGTGATCAAGGGTGATGGGCATACTTGCCAACCCTCCCGAATTTTCCGGGAGACTCCCGAAATTCAGCGCCTCTCCCGAAAACCTCCCGGGACAAATACTCTCCCGGAAATCTCCCGATTTTCAGCCGGAGCTGGAGGCCACGCCCCCTCCAGCTCCATGCGGACCTGAGTGAGGACAGCCTTTTCTTTATGACAACAGGGGTGACAAGAACTAAATCATCCAGACTAGAGATAAATTGTCTTACCTAAAAATAAATATATTTATTAATTTAAAAAATGATAATAATAATACATTTTTACTATATTTTGCTAAAAACATAAAAATTAATTGTATTTTTATTTGTATTTTTTCTGACTCCTTATTAAATCCAGCCATAGAATTATACATTAAAATAAACATATTTGAAATCATTAATTTTAAATGATCATAATAATTCATTTAAAATGACCATATTTAATTATTAAAATAATTGCTTGTTTATCGACAACTTTAGCATTTTATTCATTACATTTTTAAGCTCTCAGAAGCCAAGTTATGTTATATTCCTTAAGATTTATTTATGCAAGTTTGAAGTATCAATTATCTAAACACAGTTTTGTTTGCATACTTTCAGGAGATATATATATATATATATATATATATATATATATATATATATATATATATATATATATATATGTATATGTGTATGTATATGTGTATGTATTTATATGTGTATGTATTTATATGTATGTATATATATATATGTATGAAATACGTGACTTGGTGAATTCTAGCTGTAAATATACTCCTCCCCTCTTAACCACGCCCCCGCCCTTAACCACGCCCCCGTCCCGACCACGCCCACCACCCCCCCACCTCCCGAAATCGGAGGTCTCAAGGTTGGCAAGTATGGTGATGGGTCAAATGCAGAGAATAATTTCGCCACACCTAGTGTGTGTGTGACAATCATTGGTACTTTAACTTGAACAATGTCAGTATAGCTTGGTTAAGATGCAGGTCACAGCATGTAAATAGAGTGTTGTTGGCGTTTTTTTTAATGTTTTTTTAGTGAGATTTACAGGCGGGATGGATTAATCTTATTACCTGCATCTGTAGCCAACTTACTAGAAAATTAGAAAATTGTACTAGCGGTTTTTCACTATTCAGACCGCACAAAAAGGAGAAAGAGGTGTGTTCTTGTCTCACATCTTTCTGTTTCTGTGCCAGTGTTTTATTGGCTAATGTTCTGTTCTTCTTTGGGCCGCCACAAGTAAATGAATGTATGGCAAACACTGATATATCATACCTTGGGACACGTGTCTCCAAATTTTAGGTGCACTTGTGCAATACATTAATGATAAAAAAAACAATTCTGCCTTTACAAAGTCAGATATTTGGAATGAACTTGACGTAGAAAGAGGCCTCATTTAAAGTGATTGTCCACATTGCAGACAGCCGAGGGGGCGCTAGCGAATCTGAAGAGCAAGTATGAGAACGAAAAGTCCATGGTGACGGAAACGATGATGAAGCTGAGGAACGAGCTAAAGGCTCTCAAAGAAGACGCCGCCACCTTCTCTTCTCTCAGGGCCATGTTTGCCACCAGGTGAGTCCTGCAGTGGCCGTCGGTGTTAAAATGTTCAATTTCAAGACCTATCACGGACATCCTGTCTCTCTGCAGATGCGACGAGTACGTCACCCAGCTGGATGATATGCAGAGGCAGCTGGCAGCAGCGGAGGACGAGAAGAAGACGTTGAACTCTCTCCTCCGCATGGCCATTCAGCAGAAACTGGCCTTGACACAACGCCTGGAGGATCTGGAGTTTGACCACGAGCAGATCCATAGAGGCCGCGGCGCTAAGGTGCCCAAGATAAGAAGCAGCCCTCCCAAAGTAAGTGGAAAAGTACTTTAAGTATGTATTTAAAAGAGTTTTAAACACTCATCCAAACTAATTTAAAGATTAGCGTTGTTAAAAATGTTGAATTGATCCGATACCAGATAAATTCAGGGCCAGTATTGCTGATACCGATACTAATACCAATTGTAATAATTAATAAAAAATGTAAATTCACTTACAATTATTTAAGATCTTTAAATGATGTCTGAATTTAATTGAAATATGATTATCATCAGATTAGATAAAGATTTTAAAGGCCTACTGAAATGTGATTTTCTTATTTAAACGGGGATAGAAGGTCCATTCTATGTGTCATACTTGATCATTTCGCGATATTGCCATATTTTTGCTGAAAGGATTTAGTAGAGAACATTGACGATAAAGTTCGCAACTTTTGGTCGCTGATAAAAAAAGCCTTGCCTGTACCGGAAGTAGCAGACGAGTAGCGTGACGTCACAGGTTGTGGAGCTCCTCACATCCGCACATTTTTTACAATCATGGCCACCAGCAGCAATCGGACCGAGAAAGCGACCATTTCCCCATTAATTTGAGCGAGGATGAAAGATTCGTGGATGAGGAAAGTGAGAGTGAAGGATTAGACGGCAGTGGGAGCGATTCAGATAGGGAAGATGCTGTGAGAGGCGGGTGGGACCTGATATTCAGCTGGGAATGACTAAAACAGTAAATAAACACAAGACATATATATACTCTATTAGCCACAACACAACCAGGCTTATATTTAATATGCCACAAATTAATCCCGCATAACAAACACCTACCCCCTCCCATCCAATACAACTCAAACACCTGCACAACACACTCAATCCCACAGCCCAAAGTACCGTTCACCTCCCCAAAGTTCATACAGCACATATATTTCCCCAAAGTCCCCAAAGTTACGTACGTGACATGCACATAGCGGCACGCACGTACGGGCAATCGATCAAATGTTTGGAAGCCGCAGCTGCATGTGTACTCACGGTACCGCGTCTGCGTATCCAACTCCAAGTCCTCCTGGTAAGAGTCTCTGTTGTCCCAGTTCTCCACAGGCCAATGGTAAAGCTTGACTGTCATCTTCCGGGAATGTAAACAATGAAACACCGGCTGTAACAGTCAGGGGGTGCGTTATCCGGCACAACACCTGCCGCAATACACCGCTTCCCACCTACAGCTTTCTTCTTTGCTGTCTTCATTGTTCATTGAACAAATTGCAAAAGATTCACCAACACCCATGTCCAGAATACTGTGGAATTTTGCGATGAAAACAGGCGACTTAATAGCTGGCCACCATGCTGTCCCAAAATGTCCTCTACAATCCGTGACGTCACGCGCTGACGTCATCATACCGAGACGTTTTCAGCAGGATATTCCGCGCGAAATTTAAAATTGCACTTTAGTAAGCTAACCCGGCCGTATTGGCATGTGTTACAATGTTAAGATTTCATCATTGAGATATAAACTATCAGACTGCGTGGTCGGTAGTAGTGGGTTTCAGTAGGCCTTTAAGCAAACAAAAAAGTGTTTTCATGGACAATATAACAATATTTGAATATAATACGTTGTACTATGCTTTGAACATGTGTCTGAATTTTAACATCAACTTGCAGAGACACTAGTGATGGAAATTAGCCATTGACTATAATCGTACATACAGTACAGGCCAAAGGTTTGGACACACCTTCTCCTCATTCAATGCGTTTTCTTTATTTTCATGACTATTTACATTGTAGATTGTCACTAAAGGCATCAAAACTATGAATGAACACTTAACAAAAAAAAGTGAAATAACTGAAAACATGTTTTGTATTCTAGTTTCTTCAAAATAGCCACCCTTTGCACACTCTTGGCATTCTCTCGATGAGCTTCAAGCACACCTGTGAAGTGAAAACCATTTCAGGTGACAACCTCTTGAAGCTCATCGAGAGAATGCCAAGAGTGTGTGAAAAAGTAATCAGAGCTAAGGCTGGCTATTTTGAAGAAACTAGAATATAAAACATGTTTACAGTTATTTCACCTTTTTTGTTAAGTACATAACTCCACATGTGTTCATTCATAGTTGTGATGCCTTCAGTGACAATCTACAATGTAAATAGTCATGAAAATAAAGAAAAGTGAGAAGGTGTGTCCAAACTTTTGGCCTGTACTGTATTTCCATGTCAAATGTTCATTAATATGTGCAGTATTGTGCCTTTTTAAATGAACTAAATCTACAACAGTGTAAAAATTTAACACAATATTTATTTTTAAGACTTACAATTTTTTGACCAAATAAGTCAACAAAAATAAAAACTACTAATTGCTGCCACTCAAATCCTTTGTCTTTCCCTGACTTTATAAAAAATATGACAACATAGTCCTCCCTCGCCACATCGCACCTCAAAGTTTGACGTTTTATCTATGACAGATTTTTTTATGGTTTGTTTTTAAAAAAAAAATTTAAACAAACAGTAGTCTATGTATTTTGGGCCTAAATTAAGCATTTTCAAGCATAAAAATTGCTAAATTAAATATCAATACTGCAGTAATGGCCACTGGATGAGACTGGCTCTTAAAGTCAGTACAGTATTCCTAGCATTAGTATTATTTTCTATTTTCTGTTTACGTGGGTATAATTTCATGTCTAGAGGCCTCTCATAATGTTAAACGTTTAACGTATTTAGGTCATAAACAGGTTTTTATGCTCTAGCTCAGTGGTTCTCAAATGGGGGTACACGTACCCCTGGGGGTACTTGAAGGTATGCCAAGGGGTACGTGAGATTTTTTTTAAATATTCTAAAAATAGCAACAATTAAAAAATATTTTATAAATATATTTATTGAATAATACTTCAACAAAATACAAATGTAAGTTCATAAACTCAGTGAAGCACAAGCTCAGGTTTCTCAAATGTCTGTCAAAAAGAACTGCGAAAAGAAATGCAACAATGCAATATTCAGTGTTGACAGCTAGATTTTTTGTGGACATGTTCCATAAATATTGATGTTAAAGATTTCTTTTTTTGTGAAGAAATGTTTAGAATTAAGTTCATGAATCCAGAGGGATCTCTATTACAATCCCCAAAGAGGGCACTTTAAGTCGATGATTACTTCTATGTGTAGAAATCTTTATTTGTAATTGAATCACTTGTTTATTTTTCAACAAGTTTTTAGTTATTTTTATATCTTTTTTTCCAAATAGTTCAAGAAAGACCACTACAAATGAGCAATATTTTGCACTGTTATACAATTTAATAAATCAGAAACTGATGACATAGTGCTGTATTTTACTTCTTTATCACTTTTTTTCAACCAAAAATGCTTTGCTCTGATTAGGGGGTACTTGAATTAAAAAAATGTTCACAGGGGGTACCTCACTGAAAAAAGGTTGAGAACCACTGATCTAGCTGTTATTCCTGTTTCGCAGAAATTCATCTAACAGAATCAATTAACAGCGATAAACAAGGGACGACTGTATGTATTAAAAAAAAGGTAATTCTTTCGTTAATTACGAACATGCAAAACAGCAGTACGTCACATGTTTACACTATTGCACAATTCAACATATCCGAAAAGGAGTAGGAAGAAGCAGAGCTTATTTATTAGTACTGCTCTTTCTCAGTTTTTACGCTGCTGATAGTTGTTGCACAACAAAAGAACGTTGTGATATTCATGAAAAATTCACATAGAAGAGTCAAAATAGATATGAGCCAATAATGATACAACCCTTGGTATCGATATGGTTGATATTTGGATCCATCTGCTCACCGTTATTAAGAAATTGGTTTTAAGAATCCAACAAGTATACAGCGCCCTCTGCTTATATTTTTGATAATATTATCGTCACTACTAATGTGCTATTTTAGGGAAATCAAAAGTCAAAAATCAATACTGTATCACACAGTACCCAAACGAAAGGAAATAACGTGTTTCACCGCCAGGTGGCAGTGTTGTTCTTGTGTAGCTATATCTCTTGCCATAGGCCAGGGGTCGGCAACCCAAAATGTTGAAAGAGCCATATTGGACCAAAAATACAAAAACAAATCTGTCTTGAGCCACAAAAAATTAAAAACCATATTACATACAGATAGTGTGTCATGTGATATAAATTGAATTAAGAGGACTTAAAGGAAACTAAATGACCTCAAATATACCTACAAATGAGGCATAATGATGCAATATGTACATATAGCTAGCCTAAATAGCATGTTAGCATCGATTAGCTTGCAGTCATGCAGTGACCAAATATGTCTGATTAGCACTCCAACAAGTCAATAACATCAACAAAACTCACCTTTCATGCACAACCTTAAAAGTTTGGTGGACAAAATGAGACAGAAAAAGAAGTGGCATAAAACACGTCCTAGAAAGTCGGAGAAAGTTATACATGTAAACAAACTACGGTGAGTTCAAGGACCGCCAAAATTAGTAGGACAAAATGGCGCTCGTCAAATACTCGAATCAGTGAAGCATGTTTAATATAAACAGTGTGCTTTATAACAATTAGGGAGGTTTGTGTCATGTTTGTCCTCCTACAGAAACCATATTAAAACAAAAAATAGATTTTTTTCCCCCTCATCTTTTTCCATTTTTCATACATTTTTGAAAAAGCTCCAGAGAGCCACTAGGGCGGCACTAAAGACCCGCGGGTTGCCGACCCCTGCCCTAGGCATACCATATTTAACTAGATCATAAGTCATTTTTCATTTTACAGCAAACTTAATATTATTGTGGTAATATATATTTTTTGGTGAATGGGTATTGACAACATATAACAATATTATACATTTCCCAATAAGCATTATGAGTAAATAGAAATAAATAACAATATTATTAAAAAGTAAAAAAAAAAATGTTTTGTTTACTCAGGGTATTTATGATGGTAGATGCTTTATATTTACGCAACAATGCATGTGTCCAGCATGTTTTTTTGTTACTGTACTGCATGTTAGATGTGCATGTGTGTCATACTTGCCAACCTTGAGACCTCCGATTTCGGGAGGTGGGGGGCGTGGTTGGGGGCGTGGTTAAGAGGGGAGGAGTATATTTACAGCTAGAATTCACCAAGTATTTCATATAAATATATATATAAGAAATACTTGACTTTCAGTTAATTATAGCTATATATATGTATATATTTATTTTAATATATACATATATATATATATATATATATATATATAAATAAGAGAAATACTTGAATTTCAGTGTTCATTTAATTACACATATACACACACATAACACTCATCTACTCATTGTTGAGTTAAGGGTTGAATTGTCCATCCTTGTTCTATTCTCTGTCACTATTTTTCTAACCATGCTGAACACCCTCTCTGATGATGCATTCTGCTTCGTCTCCTTGTTGTGTGCACAGTTGTGCACTGCACTCTCTAAAAGCCCGAGATGATACATATGCATGTACAGTAGATGGCAGTATTGTCCTGTTTAAGAGCGTCACAACATTGCTGTTTACGGCAGACGAACTGCTTTACGGTAGACGAAAACATGACTGCTGTTGTTGTGTGTTGTTACCGCGCTGGAAGGACGTTAATGAAACTGCCTAACAATAAACCCACATAAGAAACCAAGAACTCACCCTTGATTATTCTACAGTTGTAACGTGATTGGGCAGGCACGCTGTTTATATTGTGGGAAAGCGGACGTGAAAACAGGCTGTCGACACGTCACTCAGGTCCGCATGGAGCTGGAGGGGGCGTGGCCTCCAGCTCCGCCTGAATTTCGTGAGATTTTCGGGAGAAAATTTGTCCCGGGAGGTTTCTGGGAGAGGCGCTGAATTTCGGAAAAATCCGGGAGGGTTGGCAAGTATGACGTGTGTGTTATGAGTACCTTATATTAAATGTATGTTTGTATATCCAGTCTATCCTGTCAGTCGATGTGTCTCCCAAGAGAACATAGAGTTTAGCACCAAAGGGGACTGTAATGAGTAAAACAACAAAAAAGTCATGACACGATATTTAACTGCTTTGAAATGATTGCACTATTTAGTACTTACACAGGCAGTGGCTCATCTCACAGGAAAATGAGAAGTACAATTAGAACAGCATTTCCCTATTTTGTCTGTCTGTTTTGTCGTGTAAACCCTGAGTGTCACCACTGTGTGTATCTAATTTATCAGTTTCTTATAGATTGTCAGCAGCCTGCTTCCTCAGTATCGTCACTCTACCCACAACTAAGGCGAGGGAGAACCTCCCTAGGCCTCAGGTAACATGCTGGAGTAGTGCATGTAGTACAGTCTCTATCTATCTGTCTACCTGTCTGTCTACCTGTCTATCTACCTGTCTATTTAGCTATGTATCTATGTGCAGATAGTTTGGAGATTCGAGATATAAAGCTGCTGACAGATCTTAAGGCTTGTCTAGTTTAAGTGTTGTTTTGTGGTCAACCTTTTGTTTTTTTACCCTGTTTTGGTGTTGAAATGTTCTCTATGAATTAGTGCATCAATAACTACTAGGGGTGGGCGATACCGCTAACATTGTTAGCGAGTCGATACCAATTCATAAAGTGGCAGTTTTGCCGATACCTGATTATTTGTCAAAGTCATTGAATGATTGTTCCTTTAATTTGTTGATTATGATTATAATCAGAAAAAACAAACAAACATGATTTTGATCGTCTATATCAGTGGTTCTCAAATGGGGGTACGCGTACCCCTGGGGGTACTTGAAGGTATGCCAAGGGGTACGTGAGATTTTAATTTAAATAGTCTAAAAATAGCAACAATTCAAAAATTCTTTATAAATATATTTATTGAATAAAACTTCAACAAAATATGAATGTAAGTTCATAAACTGAACATCGAATCAAGTAGGCTATTCTATTCATTACAATGCAACAATGCAATATTCAGTGTTGACAGCTAGATTTTTTGTGGACATGTTCCCTAAATATTGATGTTAAAGATTTATTTTTTTGTGAAGAAATGTTTAGAATTAAGTTCATGAATCCAGATGGATCTCTATTACAATCCCCAAAGAGGCCACTTTAAGTTGATGATTACTTCTATGTGTAGAAATCTTTATTTATAATTGAATCACTTGTTTATTTTTCAACAAGTTTTTAGTTATTTTTTATATCTTCTATTCCAAATAGTTCAAGAAAGACCACTAAGGTTTGGAATTGGGGGTTAAATCACCAAAATGATTCCTGGGCGCGGCCACCGCTGCTGCTCACTGCTCCCCTCACCTCCCAGGGAGTGATCAAGGGTGATGGGTCGAATGCAGAGAATAATTTCGCCACACATAGTGTGTGTGTGACAATCATTGGCACTTTAACTTAACAAATGAGCAATATTTTGCACTGTTATACAATTTAATAAATCAGAAACTGATGACATAGTGCTGTATTTTACTTCTTTATCCCTTTTTTTCAACCAAAAATGCTTTGCTCTGATTAGGGGGTACTTGAATTAAAAAAATGTTCACAGGGGGTACATCACTGAAAAAAGGTTGAGAACCACTGGTCTATATAACCATTTATAAATACAGTGTAAGAATATCAACAAAGTAATACATATATTCCCTTTTATTACACACAGTTATTTGAGCAGTATTGCACAATAGTACACAAAAATACTAAAAACTAGGGATGAACGCGTTTGTTTGTTTTTAAATGATACAGATATCTGCTTCTCAAGACCGATAACAATAACGGATTTATATCTATTATTTTACACATTTGGAATTTAGTGTAATTACTGCACACCTTCTTGTGAAGCTGGCTTTAGGGACGCTTCTTTAGCATCAGGCGACTTTTTAGGGTTTCACAACACCACTGTAGCGATGCTGACGTTTCAGGTGGCTGATACCTAACTGGAAGCTGACTGAATTGTTATTCTTAAATGATTTTAAATCTAAACTGAGAGCATTTGAAGGCGCCTCAGTTATATGTAACTATTTTACTTGATGTCCATCCTGTCATTTCAATGTGTAATGGGAATGTAATTTAATGTGTAACTTTGCTGCCTCTTGGCCAGGACTCTCTTGAAAGAGAGGTTTTTAATCTCAATGGGATTGTTTCCGGGTTAAATAAAGGTTAAATTAAAAAAAATTAAAAATCAATCGCAGAAAAAGGTGTGGTCGGGGGTTGAGGCTGTGGAATCCAAGTTTATCGTCCGAGAGGAGAAGAATGCAGATGTATTCGTAGGGCTGCGAATCTATGGGTGTCCCACGATTCGATTCAATATCGATTCTTTGGGTCACGATTCGATTATAAATCGATTTTTTCGATTCAACGCGATTCTCGATTCAAAAACGATATTTTTCCGATTCAAAACAATTCTCTATTCATTCAATACATAGGATTTCAGCAGGATCTACCCCAGTCTGCTGACATGCAAGCAGAGTAGTAGATTTTTGTAAAAAGCTTTTATAATTGTAAAGGACAATGTTTTATCAACTGATTGCAATAATGTAAATTTGTTTTAACTATTAAATGAACCAAAAGTATGACTTATTTTATCTTTGCGAAAATATTGGACACAGTGTGTTGTCAAGCTTATGAGATGCGATGCAAGTGTAAGCCACTGTGACACTATTCATTTTTGTTTTTTTTTGTTTTTATAAATATAAACAATCAAATGCAGATACCTTTTCTTATGCCTTCTGATCTCTCTCTCTCTCTCTCTCTCTCTCTCTCTCTCTCTCTCTCTCTCTCTCTCTCTCTCTCTCTCTCTCTCTCTCTCTCTCTCTCTCTCTCTCTCTCTCTACCCACTACTTGCTGTCCATATCCTACCAAGTCAGACCTACACTGTTCCAATATCCATTTCTCTGTTCTCAATTGTTGATGACTGATGATAACAACCAAACCTAACCCCCTTCACACCCCAGATTGTAAATAATGTAAATAATTCAATGTGATTATCTTGTGTGATGACTGTATTATGATGATAGTATATATATGATAGTATATATCTGTATCATGAATCAATTTAAGTGGACCCCGACTTAAACAAGTTGAAAAACTTATTCGGGTGTTACCATTTAGTGGTCAACTGTACGGAATATGTACTTCACTGTGCAACCTACTAATAAAAGTCTCAATCAATCAGTCTAATGATAATGTCAATTAGGGGTTTTTAATCACTGCTATGTTGAAATTGTTACTAATATTGATACTGTTGTTGATAATATTCATTTTTGTTTCACTACTTTTGGATTGTTCTGTTCTAATTGCGGTTTCTGGTACTGTACGTGCATCAGGCACATATGGTGTGGTATTTGCTTGGCACGATATAATGCATTACATGTAATGATTTTCTACTGTTTTAGTATGGACGTGGTGGTAGGCTATATGATTTATGCGTAACGTGGTTTTTGTGTAACGTGGGTTGGCTCTTAGAATGGTGATGTGTGTACATGGATTGATTGATTGATTGATTGATTGAAGATTTTATTAGTAGATTGCACAGTACAGTACATATTCGGTCCAATTGACCACTAAATGGTAACACCCCAATACGTTTTTCAACTTGTTTAAGTCGGGGTCCACGTTAATCAATTCATGGTACAAATATATACTATCAGCATAATACAGTCATCACACAAGTTAATCATCAGAGTATATACATTGAATTATTTGAATTATTTACAATCCGGGGTGTGGGATGTGGAGGGGGTTAGGTTTGGTTGATATCAGCACTTCAGTCATCAACAATTATATCATCTGAGAAATGGACATTGAAACAGTGTAGGTCTGACTTGGTAGGATATGTACAGCGAGCAATGAACATAGTGAGCTCAGAAAGCATAAGAACAAGTATATACATTTGATTATTTACATATTTATTTACAATCCGGGGAGGTGGGATGTGGAGGGGGGTTGTAGTTGCCTGGAGGTGTTCTTTTAGTGCGGTTTTGAAGGAGGATAGAGATGCACTTTCTTTTACACCTGTTGGGAGTGCATTCAATATTGATGTGGCATAGAAGGACAATGAGTTAAGACCTTTGTTAGATCGGAATCTGGGTTTAACGTGGTTTGTGGAGCTCCCCCTGGTGTTGTGGTTAGAAGAGAAGGCAGTGCGTCAGGTCGGATGCAACATGGAGTTATGCTGAATGAAATGTGGCGGTAATTTTACTGTTGGCCTATTATAATATATTATATATTATTATATATAATTATTTCGATGGTGGTCCGTGCGGTCAAACTAGACATATTAGCAGGGTAATGCCAACAATCTGTCCCGACTCCCGACGAAAATATTGCGGCGTAACTTTACAAATACGTTTGGCTAATCGACATTAGTAAAATGTAGCATAATTACCTAGTAAACAAGAAGCATAAACAAGAGAAACCTACAGCGTAGGACTCGTCGATTGCCATTTGAAGTTCCTTTAGGTAGGACTGGGATTCGGATGCGTATCTGGCAACCTCAGTCATGGAGAGTTGGGGGGCGGGACTACAGAATTTTGAGCGTGATTGCAGGACCATTTCTGGCCACGTTACTACATGTGGCACCTTTAATGTGCAATAACTTGTAACTTAACTTACTGCATTTTCCAACACGGCATATTTCAATATTTAAAAGTTGTGATGTTAAAAGAATAATTTGAAATGTGGATAGTTACAAGACATCACGGTAATACTTGCCATTTCCTTTGCTAACTACAAACCCCGTTTCCATATGAGTTGGGAAATTGTGTTAGATGTAAATATAAACAGAATACAATGATTTGCAAATCATTTTCAACCCATACTCAGTTGAATATGCCACAAAGACAACATATTTGATGTTCAAACTGATAAACGTTTTGTTTTTTTGCAAATAATCATTAATTTTAGAATTTGATGCCAGCAACACGTGACAAAGACGTTGGGAAAGGTGGCAATAAATACTGATAAAGTTGAGGAATGCTCATCAAACACTTATTTGGAACATCCCACAGGTGTGCAGGCTAATTGGGAACAGGTGGGTGCCATGATTGGGTATAAAAACAGCTTCCCAAAAAATGCTCAGTCTTTCACAAGAAAGGATGGGGCGAGGTACACCCCTTTGTCCACAACTGCGTGAGCAAATAGTCAAACAGTTTAAGAACAACATTTCTCAAAGTGCAATTGCAAGAAATTTAGGGATTTCAACATCTACGGTCCATAATATCATCAAAAGGTTCAGAGAATCTGGAGAGATCACTCCACGTAAGCGGCATGGCCGGAAACCAACATTGAATGACCGTGACCTTCGATCCCTCAGGCGGCACTGTATAAAACACAGATATCAATCTCTAAAGGATATCACCACATGGGCTCAGGAACACTTCAGAAAACCACTGTCAGTAACTACAGTTGGTCGCTACATCTGTAAGTGCAAGTTAAAGCTCTACTATGCAAAGCGAAAGCCATTTATCAACAACATCCAGAAACGCCGCCAGCTTCTCTGGGCCCGTGATCATCTAAGATGGACTCATGAAAAGTGTTCTGTGGTCTGACGAGTCCACATTTCAAATTGTTTTTGGAAATATTCGACATCGTGTCATCCGGACCAAAGGGGAAGCAAACCATCTAGACTGTTATCAACGCAAAGTTCAAAAGCCAGCATCTGTGATGGTATGGGGGTGCATTAGTGCCCAAGGCATGGGTAACTTACACATCTGTGAAGGCAGCATTAATGCTGAAAGGTACATACAGATTTTGGAACAACATATGCTGCCATCTAAGCGCCGTCTTTTTCATGGACGCCCCTGCTTATTTCAGCAAGACAATGCCAAGCCACGTTCAGCACGTGTTTAAACAGCGTGGCTTCGTAAAAAAAAAGAGTGCGGGTACTTTCCTGGCCCGTCTGCAGTCCAGACCTGTCTCCCATCGAAAATGTGTGGCACATTATGAAGCGTAAAATACGACAGCGGAAACCCCGGACTGTTGAACGACTGAAGCTCTACATAAAACAAGAATGGGAAAGAATTCCACTTTCAAAGCTTCAACAATTAGTTTCCTCAGTTCCCAATCGTTTATTGAGTATTGTTAAAAGAAAAGGTGATGTAACATAGTGGTGAACATGCCCTTTCCCAACTACTTTGGCACGTGTTGCAGCCATGAAATTCTAAGTTAATTATTATTTGCAAAAAAAAAATAAAGTTTATGAATTTGAACATCAAATATTTTGTCTTTGTAGTGCATTCAATTGAATATGGGTTGAAAATGATTTGCAAATCATTGTATTCCGTTTATATTTACATCCAACACAATTTCCCAACTCATATGGAAACGGGGTTTGTAGAACATTAACTTATTTGTATATGTTGACCTACTTAGTGTGTGTGTGGCCCCCGCATTCTTTCATTTTTCTACATGTGGCCCTTGGTGGAAAGCGTTTGGACACCACTGGTCCATAACAAAATTACAGAATTATTCCTCAATAAATTGTCTTATTGGTGTGTTTCCATTTCCTGTTGCACATCCCTTTAAGTCATTGTTCCCTGTTCACAAGGATCCCTTTTTCTGCATCCTTTCAGTCCCAGATTTAGGCCTGGCTTCCAGGAACACAAAGCAGTTCTGTTCAGCAGCCGGATCCCTCTCTCACCTTGTGACCTAAGGAACTGCCTGGCCCTTCGACCCCAGCCCCCTTAGCACCTAGTCATGTTCTAGGCACTGAACCCAGGCCCAGTTGGGAGTGGTGTAACAACTCCGCCATCTTCCAGCTCTTACTGGACTCCAGGACCTGTGGAAGCTCCCTGTGTCACAAGCAGAGGAAGTGACAAATGAATAGACTATTTACCTTATTTGTATTTATTAGAACTGACCCACGATGGTGAGTATTTATTTATTGGATATTTATTCAAACTTTTTTCCTGTTGGCTGCTCCTTCCTTAAGTGTGCCGCAGTAAAACGCAGTATTAAACTGTTGGTCTAAAACTGCTATAGAATGCATTTTAAAGTTGGCTATAATAGAAGATTGGATTGAAACCACCTTCATAACCTCACTAGTCTTCTTTGGATGCTTTTTTATATAGGTGTTTTGCAAAGCATGAGATTTTTTTATAACTTATTTTATTTTATTTTTAGAGAATTGTCTAACTTATTTCATTATAGACAGAGGCAGATGTTTGATATTCGGCTGCCAGTTTAGTTTTTATTTATTGTAGTTATTTATTTCTCTTTTGAGTTGCACAGGTTCAAGTGACCATGTGGGGACCAGTTGTAAACAACGTTGTCTTCTTCAGATGTGTGCCTCTTCTTGAGTTACCGCTTAATATTGTACTGGAAACACGTGTTGTAATTTCTTTTAAAGTTATTTCACTCTTCTTGTCTTTACTCGGGTTGGAAAAAATCCTGGCAAATTTCCATAAACGTTCTATGGGAATGTAGGAATTGTTTGACACTTTCCATGATTTATTGGGAATATATGGACATTCACTTCAATATGCAGGACATTTATACAAACCGGATCCTCTAAAATTATATTTTTTTTAGTTCTGTTGGACATCAAATGTGCTGAAAGTAGAAAAGCAAACCTATGCCAGGACCTATCTCCAGATAGTAAAGAATCCTAAAGCCAGACAGTGATTCGGATCACCTCCAAATCAAATGTCTTGTTCCTTCTTCTATTTCTCACATTTCCTGAAAGTTTCAGCAAAATCCACCTATAGCTTTTTGAGCCATGTTGCCAACTAACTAATCCAGCCCCCGTCCTCTCCAATTTTTGCTTTGTACGCATACTTGCCAACCCTCCTGGATTTTCCGGGAGACTCCCGAAATTCAGCGCTTCTCCCGAAAACCTCCCGGGACAAATTTTCTCCCGAAATTCAGGCGGACCTGAGTGACGTGTCGACAGCCTGTTTTCACGTCCGCTTTCCCACAATATAAACAGCCTGCCTGCCCAATCACGTTATAACTGTAGAATGATCGAGGGCGAGTTCTTAGTTTCTTATGTGGGTTTATTGTTAGGCAGTTTCATTAACGTCCTCCCAGCGCGGCAACAACACACAACAACAGCAGTCACGTTTTCGTCTACCGTAAAGCAATCCGTCTGCCGTAAACAGCAATGTTGTGACACTCTTAAACAGGGCAATACTGCCATCTACTGTACATGCATATGCGACATTAACATCTAGGGCTTTTAGAGAGTGCAGTGCACAACTGCGCACACATCAAGGAGACGAAGCAGAATGCATCATCAGAGAGGGTGTTCAGCATGGTTAGAAAAATAGTGACAGAGAATAGAACAAGGATGGACAATTCAACCCTTAACTCAACAATGAGTAAATGAGTGTTATGTGTGTGTATATGTGTAAATAAAGGAACACTGAAATTCAAGTATTTCTCCTATATATATATATATATATATATATATATATATATATATATATATATATATATATATATATATATATATATATATATATATATATATGTATATATATATATATGTGTATATATATGTATATATTTGTATATATGTGTATATATATGTATACATGTGTATATATATATATATATGTATATATATATATATATATATATATATATATATATATATATATATATATATATGTGTATATATATGTATATATTTGTATATATGTGTATATATATGTATACATGTGTATATATATATATATGTATATGTATATATATATATATATATGTATATGTATATATATATATATATATATATATATAGCTAGAATTCACTGAAAGTCAAGTATTTCTTATATATATATATTAGATGAAATACTTGACTTGCAGAATTCTAGCTGGAAAAATGTTCTCCTCCCCTCTTAACCACCCACCTCCCGAAATCGGAGGTCTCAAGGTTGGCAAGTATGTTTGTACGTCCAAACTGCTCCATGTCTTTGCTGCACTCATTTTGTTGCTTTCCATAATAGAGGAGATTTCACCTGCACTTTGCCTGCTGTCTCAGCATCCTGGGGTCCAGACCAACACCACCAAACACAGAATGTAACAGGTTGCACATGCGTACTCTGCGTAAATATGTGTTTGCGGGTGTGCCAAGTCAACCGCGGGCGTAGTAAGGGCAAACTACCGACTGCGGCATTTGTGTTTTGCTTTATTGTGAGGCCAGAATATCAAGCCCAAATAAGCAATCACATGTTCAAAAAGAAGCCCAAAAATTGCGACCTGCGACTCACAAAATTTCCAAGCGACAAACAAAACAAGCCCAAAGTTGCTCATAATAAGCGGACTTGGCAACGTTGCCCACATAGAGACGCCTTTTTGAATTATGTTGCTAACTAGCTGACTAACAAATAAACCCGAATGATAACAAACGTGTCATATTGTTGCTGTCTATTGAAAATAAGTGTCATTTTTTTTAAACACAAATTATTTCTAACTAAGTTTTAAACATTTATAAATTGGCTAAGATTAAAACAAAGTCATACAATCAAACACATGTTTCCAATTAGGCCGTGACATGCAGTATTTCACAAAAGTCCACCCCTAATTTCAGAAATCCTCTCAAAGGAATAATATAAAAAATAAACTTCAGTATACTTTAGAGTAGTCACTGTACAGCTTGTATAATACCTTCCGCTTGAGAATGCCCCACAGGTGTTTAATTGGATTTAGGTCCTTCATGTTCAGCTTCTTTAAGAAGGCACTTACTATCTTGGAGGTGTTTGGACTTATTATCATGTTGGAAAAACTGCCATATATC
The DNA here is from genome assembly GCF_033978685.3 of Nerophis lumbriciformis. NCBI lineage: Eukaryota > Metazoa > Chordata > Actinopteri > Syngnathiformes > Syngnathidae > Nerophis > Nerophis lumbriciformis. The sequence goes on along the minus strand of NC_084557.2, from coordinate 16,416,407 downwards.
TCAGTTTCCCCAAGGCAGAGGATCATGCCCTACTTCAAAATGTCTCAGTGCTTGGTAAAATTATTGTTTCCCTAAATGGCACCACAGCTCCCTGGTGCCGGCAGCACTCATGCAGCCCCAGACCATGATGCTACTCTTTCATGATATGACTGTAGATAAGACACACTATCTTGGTACTCACTTGAGTTGCCAGCTATTTAAATAATACAGGTTGTGCAATGGTAAATCTATACTGCTGTACACTGACTACTCTAAAGTAGGGATGTCCGGTAATGTCTTTTTGCCGATATTCCGATATTGTCCAACTCTTTAATTACCGATATCAATATCAACCGATATATGCAGTCGTGGAATTAACACATTATTATGCCTAATTTGGACAACCAGGTATGGTGAAGATAAGGTACTTTTCAAAAAAAATTAATAAAATAAGATAAATAAATTAAAAGAAAATTCTTAAATAAAAAGGAAAGTAAAACAATATAAAAACAGTTACATAGAAACTAGTAATGAATGAAAATGAGTAAAATTAACTGTTAAAGGTTAGTACTATTAGTGGACCAGCAGCACGCACAATCATGTGTGCTTACGGACTGTATCCCTTGCAGACTGTATTGATATATATTGATATATAATGTAGGAACCAGAATATTAATAACAGAAAGAAACAACCCTTTTGTGTGAATGAGTGTGAATGGGGGAGGGAGGTGTTTTGGGTTGGTGCACTAATTGTAAGTGTATCTTGTGTTTTTATGTTGATTTAAAAAAAAACGATACCGATAATTTCCGATATTACATTTTAACGCATTTATCGGCCGATAGCCGATATTATCGGACATCCCTCTTCTAAAGTATGTCCAAGTTTCATTGTCAATTGAGCATATGTACTGTAATGAAAATTATTTTGCGTTGGTACTGCACTAATTGTAAGTGTATCTTGTGTTTTTTTATGTTGATTTAAAAAAAATTTAAAAAACGATACCGATAATTTCCGATATTACATTTTAACACATTTATCGGCCAATAGCCGATATTATCGGACATCCCTACTCTAAAGTATGTCCAAGTTTCATTGTCAATTGAGCATATGTACTGTAATGAAAATGATTGTTAAAACATATTTACTTATATGTATTTGATTGTAACGACTCAAAAATATCCAGCCATGTAATAATATCACAGCTTTCTTGACGGGATGCAACCGAACATTAAAAAAGTGTGACCTCAATACTTTTCTGCCGTGGCGTGCAGGATTTTAGCCATTTAATGCAGGAATGCTCGGAATGCCCTGCAGTAAGACGTTTTAGCTGGGTGCATGGGTACAAGGTAGAAGCCCAACTAGATGAATATGCTCCAAAACAGAACAACATTTAACCCGCAATTCTGCAAATTCCCTGTTTATTATATTAAATCCCCCCTTTATTCACATTGAATGTTTCCAATTTCCAGAATTTTCCAACCCAAGAGAATGGTCTTAGTTGCCCCTCTGTTACACAGCATCTGCAGTTCACATTGATTATATCCATCTGCTTCCTCCACAGTATACGCAGTACTGTCCAAGCACAATTATGCAATATGCATCAGAGCAATATACAGTCGCACATGCCGTAGACTGATGTGCTTAAACCTTTCTACATCCGGAAAACATCATGTCCATTTTGTTTCCGTTTATGACAAAGCTTTACACACGGAGCAGGTGTAGGACCACACTCCTCATGCATTAATGATCCAATTCCAATACTCTTCTCAGCACTGACATGAGCTTCATACCCACTCTTTTTTTTTTTTTTTCATTTTATAGCCTGTGTGCATTTGTGGTCCTAAAGTATTATTGTGGGTTCATGTTTTGCCTGTCGGTACAATATAGCAGGACATGTGGAGAGACAAGCGATGAAACGTCTGTTTTCAGAGTAGGAATTGCTGTATGCTGAGGTGCAACTGATTTTTCAGTTTTTTCCTCCCTTTTGAAATTGCATTTTAATTGGTTTCACAATTAAAAACAAGTTTGTTTTTGGAAAGATTTGTGACTTGTGATGTTTTTGTTATATTATGTGCATTTACCAGTATTTAAGTCAATATTCTGCCTCAACAAAAAATAACAGCGGTCATTTTCATGTCAGATCAATGTAACAATATTCAAGTATTCAAGACCCTTGAATACCCCAAGAACAATAGTATGTACAAACCCCGTTTCCATATGAGTTGGGAAATTGTGTTAGATGTTAATATAAACGGAATACAAAATGATTTGCAAATAATTTTCAACCCATATTCAGTTGAATATGCTACAAAGACAACATATTTGATGTTCAAACTGATAAACATTTTTTTTTTTGCAAATAATCATTAACTTTAGAATTTGATGCCAGCAACACGTGACAAAGAAGTTGGGAAAGTGGCAATAAATACTGATAAAGTTGAGGAATGTTCATCAAACACTTATTTGGAACATCCCACAAGTGAACAGGCAAATTGGGAACAGGTGGGTGCCATGATTGGGTATAAAAGTAGATTCCATGAAATGCTCAGTCATTCACAAACAAGGATGGGGCGAGGGTCACCACTTTGTCAACAAATGCGTGAGCAAATTGTTGAACAGTTTAAGAAAAACCTTTCTCAACCAGCTATTGCAAGGAATTTAGGGATTTCACCATCTACGGTCTGTAATATCATCAAAGGGTTTAGAGAATCTGGAGAAATCACTGCACGTAAGCAGCTAAGCCCGTGACCTTCGATCCCTCAGGCTGTACTGCATCAAAAAGTGACATCCGTGTGTAAAGGATATCACCACATGGGCTCAGGAACACTTCAGAAACCGACTGTCAGTAACTACAGTTGGTCGCTAAATCTGTAAGTGCAAGTTAAAACTCTTCTATGCAAGGTGAAAACCGTTTATCAACAACACCCAGAAACGCCGTCGGCTTCGCTGGGCCTGAGCTCATCTAAGATGGACTAATGCAAAGTGGAAAAGTGTTCTGTGGTCTGACGAGTCCACATTTCAAATTGTTTTTGGAAACTGTGGACGTCATGTCCGGACCAAAGAGGAAAAGAACCATCCGGATTGTTATAGGCGCAAAGTTGAAAAGCCAGCATCTGTGATGGTATGGGGGTGTATTAGTGCCCTAGACAGGGGTAACTTACACATCTGTGAAGGCGCCATTAATGATACATACAGGTTTTGGAGCAACATATGATGCCATTCAAGCAACGTTACCATGGACGCCCCTGCTTATTTCAGCAAGACAATGCAAAGCCACGTGTTACATCAACGTGGCTTCATAGTAAAAGAGTGCGGGTACTAGACTGGCCTGTCTGTAGTCCAGACCTGTCTCCCATTGAAAATGTGTGGCGCATTATGAAGCCTAAAAATACCACAACGGAGACCCCCGGACTGTTGAACAACTTAAGCTGTACATCAAGCAAGAATGGGAAAGAATTCCACCTGAGAAGCTTCAAAAATGTGTCTCCTCAGTTCCCAAACGTTTACTGAGTGTTGTTAAAAGGAAAGGCCATGTAACACAGTGGTGAACATGCCCTTTCCCAACTACTTTGGCACGTGTTGCAGCCATGAAATTCTAAGTTAATTATTATTTGCAAAAAAAAAATAAAGTTTATGAGTTTGAACATCAAATATGTTGTCTTTGTAGTGCATTCAACTGAATATGGGTTGAAAAGGACTTGCAAATCATTGTATTGCGTTTATATTTACATTCTAACACAATTTCCCAACTCATATGGAAACGGGGTTTGTACTTGATATTAATAATCCGTCCATTTTCTACCGCTTGTCCCTCTCGGGGTCGCGGGGTGGCTGGAGCTTAGCCGAGCTCCATTCGGGCGGAAGGCGGGGTACACCCTGGACAAGTCGCCACCTCATCCCAGGGCCAACACAGATAGACAGACAACATTCACACTCACATTCACACACTAGGGCCAATTTAGTGTTGCCAATCAACCTATCCCCAGGTGCATGTTTTTGGAGGTGGGAGGAAGCCGGAGTACCCGGAGGGAACCCACACAGTCACGGGGAGAACATGCAAACTTCACACAGAAAGACCCCCGGGGGATCGAACTCAGGATCAAACATTTGTGAGGCACACGCACTAACCCCTGGTCAAACGTGGGCTCCATCTTGTGGAACGCCAAAGTACCGGTACAATGTTTTATTTCCCTATATTCAAACGCAATGTTACTGTTCAAACTGAGTATAATGTTACAGTGGCCAAAAGTATTAAATATACTTGCTAAATAAAACCTTTGCCTTGTTCTTGATGATTACTTAGGCCTACTACGCTGTATTTTAATGTTGGTCATTGTTGGGGTATTTGGAGAGCCAAGTGTTATCTGAAGTGGTACTTGGGGTGAGGGGAGGATGTTTGAGAACTACTGGTGTATATTATAAGTAGCATAGGTTAATATGAATAGATTATACATAGGATAGAAAAGAGAAAGTAAAAATAAATGTTAATCGACGACTGTATTAGTGACTCAAAGCGTTTTACGTTGAGAAACCCATGATTTACTTCTAAGACAGTTTTGGTATAGGATTGTAGGCAAGGTGGGTGAAGTGTCTTGCCCAAGGACACAATGGCAGTGACTTGGATGGCGGACGCTGATTTGAACCAGGAACCCTCAAGTTGCCACTATACCATCTGAGCCACACCACCTCATGTTGCTGGTTGTTTGCAAAAATAGTACTTAACAATTTATTATTTATCGTGAAACAGGAAACAAACACGTATTTTGAGGAGGGCCTTATTATAACCCTAACCCTCTAACCCAGTGGTTCTTAACCTTGTTGGAGGTACCGAACCCCACCAGTTTCATATGCGCATTCACCGAACCCTTCTTTAGTGAAAAATAAAATGTTGTTTTTTTTTTTCAAATTCAAGACAAAGTTATATGTTTTTGGTAACACTTTAGTATGGGGAACATATTCTAAGTAACAAAGACTTAATTTAGAGTTATTTGGTTAGGGTTAGGGTTAGAGGGTTAGGGCCAGGGTTAGAGGGTTAGGGTTATAATATGGCCATGCATTAATAAGTACTTAATAATGACTAGTTAAGAGCCAATGTGTTACTAATTTGCATGTTAATAAGCAACTAATTAATGGTGAATATGTTCCCCATACTAAAGTGTTACCATGTTTTTTTACTGGTGCACAAAATGAACCGTGCATGAACATCACCTTGTTCAAAGAACAAAACCAACACAGTGCATAAACTCACAACAAATGACACACCTGCAAATCAGTCTGACTTCTGCTGTTGCTGTTGCCGTATCCGTAATACGCCGATAGGTTAGAAGTTTTTATTTACACGATGAGTCAGGTGTGTCTTGACCTCCGCCGAACCCCTGAGCCCGACTCACCAAACCCCTAGGGTTCGATCGAACCCAGGTTAAGAACCACTGCTCTAACCCTAACCATCCATCCCATTCATCCATCTTCTTCCGCTTATCCGAGGTCGGGTCGCGGGGGCAGCAGCCTAAGCAGGGAAGCCCAGACTTCCTTCTCCCCAGCCACTTCGTCCAGCTCCTCCCGGGGGATCCCGAGGCGTTCCCAGGCCAGCCGGGATATATAGTCTTCCCAACGTGTCCTGGGTCTTCCCCGTGGCCTCCTACCGGTCGGACGTGCCCTAAACACCTCCCTAGGGAGGCGTTCGGGTGGCATCCTGACCAGATGCCCGAACCACCTCATCTGGTTCCTCTCGATGTGGAGGAGCAGCGGCTTTACTTTGAGCTCCCCCCGGATGACAGAGCTTCTCACCCTATCTCTAAGGGAGAGCCCCGCCACCCGGCTGAGGAAACTCATTTCGGCCGCTTGTACCCGTGATCTTGTCCTTTCGGTCATGACCCAAAGCTCATGACCATAGGTGAGGATGGGAACGTAGATCGACCGGTAAATCGAGAGCTTTGCCTTCCGGCTCAGCTCCTTCTTCACCACAACGGATCGATACAGCGTCCGCATTACTGAAGACGCCGCACCGGTAAGGTCTATTCAGGTGTACTGGAGAAGAGGCTACGCCGGATAGTCAAACCTCAGATTCAAGAGGAACAGTGTGGTTTTCGTCCTGGTCGTGGAACTGTGGACCAGCTCTATACTCTCGGCAGGGTCCTTGAGGGTGCATTGGAGTTTGCCCAACCAGTCTACATGTGCTTTGTGGACTTGGAGAAGGCATTCGACCGTGTACCCCGGGAAGTCCTGTGGGGAGTGCTCAGAGAGTATGGGGTATCGGACTGTCTTATTGTGGCGGTTCGCTCCCTGTATGATCAGTGTCATAGCTTGGTCCGCATTGCTGGCAGTAAGTCGGCCCCGTTTCCAGTGAGGGTTGGTCTCCGCCAAGGCTGCCCTTTGTCACCGATTCTGTTCATAACCTTTATGGACAGAATTTCTAGGCACAGTCAGGGCGTTGAGGGTATCTGGTTTGGTGGCTGCAGGATTAGGTCTCTGCTTTTTGCAGATGATGTGGTCCTGATGGCTTCATCTGGCCAAGATCTTCAGCTCTCACTGGATCGGTTCGCAGCCGAGTGTGAAGCGACTGGGATGGAAATCAGCACCTCCAAGTCCGAGTCCATGGTTCTCGCCCGGAAAAGGGTGGAGTGCCATCTCCGGGTTGGGGAGGAGATCTTTCCCCAAATGGAGGAATTCAAGTACCCCGGAGTCTTGTTCACGAGTGAGGGAAGAGTGGATCGTGAGATCGACAGGCTAACCATATAACTCTAAATTAAGTCTTTGTTAGTTAGAATATGTTCCCCATACTAAAGTGTTACCAAAAACATATAACTTTGTCTTGAATTTGGAAATAAACATTTTAGTTTTCACTAAGGAAGGGTTCGGTGAATGCGCAAATGGAACTGATGGGGTTCGGTACCTCCAACAAGGTTAAGAACCACTGCATTATGGAATTATCGTACAGGGGGTGAAACCATTGCACAATACGCACGTCTGGCAACCAACGCTGTACCTGTAGGTGTGGTGGGTGATGTTCCGCTCTGGTCCGCTAGGTGTCGGTAATGCACATTCTAAAAAGATGACTGCTGCTGTAAAAAAAAACAACTGAAGACGTAGTCATGTACCTAAGTATGTTCGAGTATGATATAAAAGTCAATATCAATATAATTTTAAGGCCCCTTCTTCGGTGTGTATTGTATTTGAGCTACGCTGACGCCACATTGGCATTTTTGACGAGGGTGGGCGGGGTTTGTTGGTGGGCGGGGCCTTTCCCGCTCACGTACGGGTCGGGACACCGCTCGAGCGAGAAGCCCTCGACACACCTGTCACGTCCAGCTGTGCTGTCAACAGATGTCTAATCAGCCTGTCGAGGACACCTATCACACTTGTATTTAACAAATACCATTTTTGATACTTAAAAACAAAAACAAACAAAAAACGGGATACTCCTGCTTAAGTATCTCGATGCTGGAGCGGCGCCTGTCAGAGAAAAGCATGGAGGGCTTCAGCAGAGTCGCTTTCCGCAGGAGACAAGCAAGTGTGGAGCAAGAACACGAAGGTGAGCTTTGCACTTCAATTCTTGTCGTGCTTGTGTCGGCGTGGCGTGGAAGAATACCACACTCATGTTGCGTGATCCCATGTTTGTACTCCGCTACTGACTTAATGGGCTGCTGAGCAGGTATGAATGTTTGCAGGCAAGTCCCAGCCTGTTGTGTAAGCATCCACATGCTGGAGGGCCCACTTTATTCACCATTTTGTCTTTAGAGAGCAAACAAAGACGGCGAGTACGGATCTGCTCTTTGCTAAGGTGCAGTGTTCTACAGCATGGGTGTCAAACTCTGGCCCGCGGGCCAAACCTGGCCCGCCGTGTAATTTCACTTGGCCCTTGAGGCGATATCAAATTAACACTAGAGCTAGCCCGCCGATTATATATAGCCGTTTTATACAGCCGTTATATACCGCTAATTCTAATACTTGCCAAACCTCCCGGGAGACTCCCAAATTTCAGTGCCCCTCCCGGAAATCGTCACGTCCACTTTTCATCCAGTCCAACGAGTGCTGGCCCAGTCACATAATATGTGCGGCTTCCGGGACGCTACAAGATGTGTGGGGGGGGGGGGGTTGGTGGTAGCGGGGGGTGTATTTTGTAGCGTCCCGGAAGAGTTAGTGCTCCAAGGGGTTCTGGGTATTTGTTCTGTTGTGTCGGATGTTCTCCCGAAATGTGTTTGTCATTCTTGTTTGGTGTGGATTCACAGTGTGGCGTATAACGCTGCAGCTAACGATTATTTTTCAATCGATTAATCTATAGATTATTTTTTTCGATTAATCGGTTAATCTATAGATTATTATTTTTTTCGATTAATCTATAGATTATTTTTCCTTTTACCGATTATTTTTTTTATTTAAAATGAAGATGAAAAAATAAATGTAGGCCAGTTTTTTCAAAAGGCATGGCTTTCATTTACAAAAAAAAAAGTATGGCCACTCAGTCAACATTGACAACAACATGACAAAATATTCTGTAACAATGTAGACATTTAAAACTTTTAACATTTAACAAAATTAAAAGTAGCTTATTTGCTTTTTAATGTGCAAATATAAAAGTAAACATCCAGTGCAAATCTTAATATTCTGCAATAGTATAAGCATTTCAAAAGTAAAAGTATTGCTTATTTTGTTTTAAAATGTGCAAAAATAAAGATAAACATCCAATACAAAAAAGTGCAAAACGGAAATATTCTGCAACAGTGTAAACATTTCAACAAAAGTAAAAGTATTGCTTATTTGCTAAAATGTGCAAAAATAAAAGTTAAACATCCAATACAAAAAAGTGCAAAACAAAATATTCTGTCACAACAGTGTAAACATTTCAACAAAAGTAAAAGTATTGCTTATTTTGCTTAATAACACTACAATGATAGTATGATTAAAGTGAAAGTTAATTGTTCGTTTGTACATAGTATATGTAACTGTTAATGTTGTAAAAGGTATTTGCACAACTAATTAACGTTAGCGTTTGTGACACGTCTTGTGCCGTGGGGTTCTTTCAGGACCGACAGACTGAATGCCAGACGGCTTTGCCAGGTTTACAATCTTTTAATTTTACACAAAGTCTTTTCTCTTCCAACTCTTTTCTCTTTCTTTCCTCGCTTTTCAGCTCCTCTTCCTCGCTCGCTCGTCGTCCTCTGTCTCTGTCAGCTTCACTCTGGCTCCTTCCAGTCTCTCTTCCCTCTCTCTCTGCTGCTCCCCTTTTCTTCAGCGAGAGGAGATTGGATGATTGTGCCCAGGTGCGCGATTGCGGCGTCGCTCCCGGCGCGCCCCGCCTCGCCGCTTGCTCGCCGGCCCCGCCTCTCCACAGCGTTAAAGAGGAGCGCGTCTTTGTAAACACTGAACAGGCACAACTTTTGGCGTGCTTTTTTCCCCTCGCTCGCACTGCTCGCATCGTCTGCTTTGCGCTCCGCCATGACGGTAGTGTGACGTAAATATGCGACGCGTCGACGCACAAAAACGGCGTCGACGTATTTACGTAACCGATGACGTCGACTACGTTGACGCGTCGTTTCAGCCTTAGTGGCGTATATTTCTAACAGTGTTAAAGTTGTTTATACGGCCACCCTCTGTGTAACCTGTATCGCTGTTGATAAAGTATGCGTTGCATTCACGCGTGTGTGCTAGTGATGGGTCCGTCAACACCGATGCATCGGCGCATGCGTCGAGCTTATAGAGCAAAACCCTGTGTCGGTGCGCGTACCGCTTTTAGAAAATCACCTTGACCGATCATGAGCTGTTTCGGTCACGTGACCGATACGCAAACTGTGTCGCACTGACGCCTCCTCTGTGCCCTGTGAGCGGGTCTTTTCTACAGCCGGAGAATTGAATTAATAACTAAGAAGAGAAATCGTCTAAAATTTTATACGTTGGAAAAACTGTTTTTTTTAAATAAAAATGTGTAAAAAAAAAAAAATAAATTCCCCGTCCACAAGCATCCTCATTCACAACACGTTCTCTTAGATTTCCATGTTATGAAAAAAACCCCATCAAATTAATAAAAATGACAATACACTTTACGTTGTTCTTTACAGCATATTACTGTAAATTGAAAAAAAACTGCCACTGTTTTTTGCGTTAAAATTCTGTTGACTGAGCTGCCAGTTTTTGACTGTAAAATCTACGGTTGTTGTTTTTAAAGTTAAGTTAAAGTACCCATGATTGTCACACACACACACTCGGTGTGGCGAAATTATTCTTTGCATTTGACCCCTCACCCTTGATCACCCCCTGGGAGGTGGGGGGAGCAGTGAGCAGCAGCGTTGGCCGCGCCCAGGAATCATTTTTGGTGATTCAACCCCCAATTCCAACCCTTGATGCTGAGTGTCAAGGAGGGAGGTAATGGGTCCCATTTTTATAGTCTTTGGTATGACTCGGCTGGGGTTGGAACTCACGTCCTACCGTTCCCATGGCGGACACTCTAACCACTAGGGCACTGTGTATTACTGTAAATGGAAAAATGTTACATTTGTTTTTACGGTAAAGTTTCCGGAATAAAAAAATAACTTGTGCTGTTTTTCCATTAACAATATAATGTTGTAAAAAACAATGAAAATTTAACACAAAAATGTGGGCAACCAAGCTGCCAGCTTTTTCCGTAAACCCTCCACCCCAAAAAACAGTTATACTGTTTTTCCATTTACCGTAAAATGTTGTAAATAAAAATATTTTAAAGCACTATAATTTACAGTTACATTTTGTAAATGTAAAGTTTTACTGTCTACTTAAAACAATTTATATAATTAATAATGAAATGCAGAGGCAAATCATACATTATTCGCTGTTACAAGCAAATTTATAACAGTGCCAATGGAATGATGCATTTCAATCGAAGGTTGACAGTGAAACAAAACCATGTAAATCTTGTTCTGTATTTGAAAAATTAAGCTGATATTTTTGAATGATTTGGGCTACAAACTTGAGGTTTGCTGTTTCGAATCCAGCCTCCGCCATCCTCGTCACTGCCAGTTCCACACACATTGGTGGTAATGTAGCTTACATGTAGATAATGAGTTTCTCAATGTAAATTCTACATCAAAGTACTGGCACATCGAACTTTATTTGGTCCCATAATTAGTTATTTGGCAGTCAACCTCAATAAAAAGCACAGAGACTGAGTCACCAACGCTTGGGATTCCCGCGGAATGTTTTGCAGGCAAACTAGTTTTTTATGCGCAGTGTTTGGCCATATGATAACTGAACAATTAATGGAAAATTTTCATCAAAAACTAAAGCATACGAAAAGTGGGGCGTACGGAAACCAAGGCTTGCGTGTCTGTCAAGGGCAAAATTTATAGATTTTTATTTGCAATGCTTAACGAGGTAACAGAACCCCTGAAAAAGTGTTTTTTGGGGGGTTTTTTGGGGTTAGTAGGGGAGGCTCCAACAAGAACATTTCCTCTGAGGGGTGGACCATTTAACATCATGTGTTTTGATTGATTGATTGAAACTTTTATTAGTAGATTGCACAGTTCAGTACATATTCCGTACAATTGACCACTAAATGGTAACACCCGAATACGTTTTTCAACTTGTTTAAGTCGGGGTCCAGTTCAAACTCAATATTCTAATCTTGCTGCTATTAGTTTTAATTAGATGAGTGTTTATCTTTTTTCATTTCAATGTTTTTAGGCACCGTTACGCAAAAGTGAACTAATTGCAAGAAGGAGAATGCCCGGAAATAACTGTTCAACCTTGAATTGGAAATTATGTCGTTTTAATGCTTGTTAAGCTGTTTTGTTAAGCCGGTTTTATTCGCCCACAAATTTTAAGTGTCTTTCAGTATAAGTCACTGCATAACGGTTCATTCCGTGGCATTAAATAAATAAAGTATGCTATTTCATGCTTTCCCACTTTGTCTGTTTATTCTAAATGCTTCAAAATAAAACACACCATTCTTGAAGGCTAATTAGTCAAGAAGAATCATGAGCAATTCCATTTAAGGAGATACAAAACAAACACTTCCAATATTAATGTCACAAACAACTGTAAATATTTGATGCATAACGTTGTATTTATGTTTGAAATAAACTGAAACTGAACTGAACAGAACATTCTTTCTTTGAGCCTGGGCATGTTTTCCTTTATGAATATGGTATCTTGCTGGCACGATGAAGAAATATAAAGTATCTCTTTGACTTTTACCGTGTACAGTGTGTTGGTTGTATAAAGCATAAACAGTTGCACGGGCATGTCGAGTGGAGCTGGTGGTGCTGTGACCTTATCAGCGTACCATAATGGAGCATTTTGTTTTGATAGAAGCAGCGGGCGTGTATGAATCAATGCTGTGTTGGCAGTCATTGTTGATCTACTCTGACGCTCATTCATCCTCAACTGAACGCTCTTTATTGTCGTCTACTGGCTTTAACTCAGTTCTGTTCACTTCATCACTACTTGAACATGACCCCTATTTATGATCTGCCAATCTTAGTCAATGAGCCACCGATGGATAAGAAACATTTCATGCATTGTGGTGGTCAGCTGGGATAGACTCCAGCGTACCCAGAACAGGGTAACATTAGAAAACAAATCAATTTCTGGTTGGTTTTTTTTAGGTAATTCTGGGATGTTAAACAAAAACAATGCTAAATGCTGAACTAACAACTTCATTTGTGTCTGTGTAATTTATAAATATACCAGTAGATGGCGGTAAACACTGACAAATGTTTCTTCTGTCATCTTCAGCATTTAGCACCATTTCTGCTGTCTCATGCTATAGAGCAGGGGTGCTCACACTTTTTCTGCAGGCGAGCTACTTTTCAATTGATCAAGTCGTGGGGATCTACCTCATTCATATATATAAGTTATATTTACTTATTTATGAAATATATGTTTTTGTTAACAAGTTAAAGGTGTTTAATGATAATGCAAGCATGTTTAACACATATAGTTAATATTGTTAATACATTAAAGGTGTTTAATGATAATACAAGTATGTTTAATACATATAGTTAACATTGTTAACAAGTTAAAGGTGTTTAAAGATAATGCAAGCATGTTTAACACATATAGTTAATATTGTTAATAAGTTAAAGGTGTTTAAAAATAATACAAGCATGTTTAACACAAATAGTTAATATTGTTAACAACTTAAAGGTGGTTAAAGATAAAACAAGCATGTTTAACACATATAGTTAATATTGTTAACAACTTAAAGGTGGTTAAAGATAATACAAGCATGTTTAACACATATAGTTAATATTGTTAACAACTTAAAGGTGGTTAAAGATAATACAAGCATGTTTAACACATAGTTAATATTGTTAACAAGTTAAAGGTGGTTAAAGATAATACAAGCATGTTTAACACATATAGATTCCTTTCTTTCATGAAGACAAGAATATAAGTTGGTGTATTACCTGATTGTGATGACTTGCATTGATTGGAATCAGACAGTGGTGATGATAACGTCCGCATTTTCGAATGGAGGAGAAAAAAAGTCCTCCTTTCTGTCCAATACCACATGAAAGTGGTTGGTTTTTGGCATCTTATTTGTCCAGCTTCCGTACTCCTTTGTATGCACTTTACAAGAAATACATTGTCGGCAAACTCCGTAGCTTGCTAGCTTGTGCACGCCAGCTTTCTGAGACTCTTATTTTGGTAGCGCAGGCAGGATGAAGCAGAGCTTTTATTGTGCAACTGTGCAGTCGGTCTTTGGAGTTTGGACGACAGGTACGGCGCCAGAGTCTGTTGAAATAAAGTGTTTCTCGCCTTCCTGTCGGTAATTTTAATGAGCTGGCAGCAGCCAGCGTCATCTCAGAAGACCCTCAGGTGCCGTGAATGTCAATCAAGTGACGTCATAGTGAAGATTTATAATCGCTCATTTTTAGGACTATTTTTTTAATGCCTGGCTGGTGATCGACTGACACACCCTCCGAGATCGACCGGTAGATCGCGATCGACGTAATGAGCACCCCTGCTATAGAGCATCAATACAGGGAAGTTACCAACATGGCATAACCATTTTGAATTTTGACAGTACAGTTGGAACATAAAGTCAAACACATTATGTTATAATATGATTGTCTACTGTGGCTCTATATGAGGGGCAAAAGTGTTGCACCTTAAACACAAAACTAGGAAATCAACTTTTTGATGTTTTGAAAGAAACATCAGTGTATTTGAAATATAATTAAGTGCACAGACATATTGTTAGGGTAAATAACCTGCTACCCAAGAATGTACAACAATTATTGTCAACAAAAGAGGAGAAATATAACCTTAGAGGAAAATCTAATTTAAAACATTTGTATGCTCGTACAACACTAAAAACCTTTAGCATATCTGTATGTGGCATTCAATTATGTAATGGATTAACCAAAGAAATCAAACAAAGCACCAATATGATTCGGTGTAAGAGACTGTTCAAACTACAAGTGTTCACAAAGTACACAGAACAAGAATTATGATAAACATCTTGAACCCTTTTTTTTTTTTTTATTTATTTTTTTTTTTTTTTAAATTGAGACAAATATTTATTTATTTAATATGTTTGCTTACTATGGTATATTATTCATTTATTATTTATTTGTTCACTGTTCTGTTACAGAGAACATGGAATGTGGATAAAATTGGTATGGTAGGATTTTTTTAAGCTCTGCTTCTTCGTACTCCTTTTCGGACGTGCTGTAATGAAACAGCTGGAAATGTGTGATGCATTATATTGTATCCAAATAAACTGAACTGAAATATATTTATGATTTACTCAAGTAATTATTTTGAATAAATTATACATTTTTGGATCATTAACTTAGTTTTAGGGATGGGCGATATGGCCTAAAATCTATATTGCGATATATATTGCAGCCTCTTGTGATAACGCTATAATAATAACGGATTGGGTTTATATAGCGCTTTTCTAGACACTCAAAGCACTTTACAGATAAAACTGAAAACCTATCATTCATTCACTTCACATTCACTCTGTGATGGTGGTAAGCTACATTTGTTGCCACAGCCGCCCTGGGGTAGACTGACGGAAGCGTGACTGCCAATGTGCGGACCACCAAACATTCATTCACATTCATACACTATATGAGCAGCACCAGGAGCAAGGTGGGTGAAGTGTCTTGCCCAAGGACACAACAGCCGAGACTAGAAGGGCGGAGGATGGACTCGAACCTAGAACCCACAATTTGTTAGTACGGCTGCTCTACCTTCTGAGCCACACCTTCCTATAGATCACAATACATTATTAGTGAAATAAATGATAATACAATTATTTCAAAACAAGTTACAAAGACTCCTAATTTAGCTGCAGACGTTTGCGGTAACATGTTGCGTCATTTCCACCAATCCATCCATCTTCTTCCGCCTATCCGAGGTCAGGTCGCGGAGGCAGCAGCCTAAGCAGAGAAGCGCAGACTTCTCTCTCCCCAGCTACTTCGTCCAGCTCCTCCCGGGGGATCCCGAGGCGTTCCCAGGCCAGCTTGGGGCCTGGAGACATAGTTTCCCCAGCGTGTCCTGGGTCTTCCCTGTGGCCTCCTACTGGTCGGGTGTGCGCTAAACACCTCCCCAGGGAAGCGTCCGAGGGGGCATCCTGACCTGATGCCCGAACTACCTCATCTGTCTCCTCTCGATGTGGAGGAGCAGCGACTTTACTTTGAGCTCCTCTCGAATGACAGAGCTTCTCACCCTATATCTAAGGGAGAAACTTTCGGCCGCTTGTACCCGTGATCTTGTCCTAAGGTGAGGATGGAAACGTAGATCGACCGGTAAATTGAGAACTTTGCCTTCCAGCTCAGCTCCTTCTTCACCACGACGGACTAATGCATGGTCCGCATCACTGCAGACAGCGCACAGATCCGCCTGTCGATCTACATTTCTGTTAAAATGTAGTTAGCACTTATTATTCTGTTGTTTCAATACTTTACATTAGTTTTGGATGATACTACAAATGTGGGTATCGACCCAATACCAAGTAGTTACAGGGTAAGTATTGGTTATACCAAGCTGATGACAATTTTCAAGCTCACCGAATGATTAAAATTGCAAACTTACTAATAAAAGGCTCAATCAATCAATCAATCAATCAATCACACACAAACTCAGGATGGCAGTGTAGCAATATTAATTAAACATTCAAATTATTTCCTTATTCCCTTTTATTACATCCAAAATGTATAATACAATAAATTGTGCAACATATTTTAAACAAAAGCATAAACTGTGATTGGTTCTTATTTCCAAATACGACAACAAAAATATTTTGTGATAATAAAAATGATCGATCTAATCAATGTAGCATCGACCATTAACTGTTACTATAGTTGGTGTCATTACTGTCGATATCTGTATCAATCTGCTCACCTCTGTTTACAATGTATTTTAGTGGTTTGCTTAGCTTTTTCGTATCCACTGTGTGTATTGTAGCATGTTTAGCTATTCCTCATCCTCTCGTCCTTCAGTAGTAATTTTACTTGTAAGAAACATAGTTTATTTTCCACCATGGAGGCAAGGATTAGTGATTTAGGAGCTACTTTGTACTGTGATGGGACATTAGCCGCTAGCACATACTTGCCAACCTTGAGACCTCCGATTTCGGGAGGTGTGGGGTGGGGTGGGCGTGGTCGGGGTGGGACGGGGGCGTGGTTGGGGGCGTGGCTAAAATGGGAGGGGTATATTTACAGCTAGAATTCACCAAGTCAAGTATTTCATATATATATATATATATATATATATATATATATATATATAAAATAAATACTTGAATTTCAGTGTTCATTTATTTACACATATACACACACATAACACTCATCTACTCATTGTTGAGTTAAGGGTTGAATTGTCCATCCTTGTTCTATTCTCTGTCACTATTTTTCTAACCATGCTGAACACCCTCTCTGATGATGCATTGATGTGTGGCACGCACAAAAGTGCTTTCATCAAATGCACTAGATGGCAGTATTGTCCTGTTTAAGAGTGTCACAACATTGCGGTTTACGGCAGACGAACTGCTTTACGGTATACAAAAAAGTGACTGCTGTTGTTGTGTGTTGTTGCCATGCTGGGAGGGCGTTAATGAAACTGCCTAACAATAAACCCACATAAGAAACCAAGAACTCGCCCTCCATCATTCTATAGTTATAACGTGATTGGGCAGGTACGCTTTTTTATATTGTGGAGGACCTGAGACCGCCTGAATTTCGGGAGATTTTCGGGAGAAAATTTGTCCCGGGAGGTTTTCGGGAGAGGCGCTGAATTTCGGGAGTGTCCCGGAAAATCCGGGAGGGTTGGCAAGTATGCGCTAGCAACGATGCTAGATTGTGTTGAGGACACCATCGTTTGCTTGCCGCTGTCAAATTTAAAGGGACACAGCTAGAATGTGCCATCAACATGTATTATCGCGACATATCGATAGTGTTAAAAGCTCTATCAACGGCCAAATTTATATCGTATCGTATCTTGTCTATATCGCTCTCCTCTAATTACGTATGTCCGCCGTTTCGAAAGGACCTTAACATCTTTGGTCTGGCATTATCAACTCATTCTGTTTCATTATGGTGCAGTCTAGCAGTGATATGGTCAAACTACTTCACCAAGTCAGCTCCACTCTCATGTTTTTTAATCATTTATTTCTTTAATTCAATTAATATAATTTGCTTCTTGTTAGTTCCTTTTTTCACACTCGCTTTCTTCGTTCCCATGGTTGGAAAAACAACGTCATTTTGATACCTAACTATTAACTTATGCCGAGTCAGACCCCCAGATGTTTTGGTGGGATTTCACTGTGGCCAACTAGCGCTGTAGAGGCTCGTAACACAAAGTTTTGCTTTTAACCTAAAGCATTTACAATTAACCAAGAGAGTGCTTGTATCCTGAAAACACTTGTAAACTGGGGCACTCGTATCCCGATGTACCACTATATTGGACAAAGTAATCATTTCAACATAAAAATACAATTATTACATAGAGTTATATGAGCCAAATAAAGTCCATCCATCGATCCATTTTCTAGCGCTTATTCCCTTTGGGGTTGCGGGGGGTGCTGGAGCCTATCTCAGCTACAATCGGGCGGAAGGCGGGGTACACCCTGGACAAGTCGCCACCTCATCGCAGGGCCAACACAGATAGACAGACAACATTCAATCGTGCAAAATAAGTAAAGGTTTTTGCCTCGAAAGCCTACCATGGGACCTAATACAATGTGGTTAAAACATAAAAATATTCAGTATTAATTTGAGAGGTAATGTCTCACAATCAAACAACAAAGTACAATTCTTAGTCCTTTCAATTGAATTATAGTATATGTTTCTTCCTCTCACTGTAAGGTAGTTCTCTTAATCCTTTGTTAAATCTGTTTTTTATCAAATCAAATCAGAGTAAAGTCTAGAGAAAAAGCAAAACCCAAGCTCGGAGTTCGTCCTTGGATACCTAAAATTAAGGTAAAATTAATGTGTTCTGCGATTATGCCGATGTCATGTATGACGACAGTCATTTTTGGAGTAGGTGTTAAAAAGTCAAAGAAAAAGCAACATTCAAGTCAGTCAGGCAGGCAAGACAAGTGTTCAAAAACTTGGAGGCATTTGTTTCCAGTAAAGGGTTCCAAAATGTCATACTTGCCAACCTTGAGACCTCCGATTTCGGTAGGTGGGGGGGCGCGGTTGGGGCGGGGGCGTGATTGGGGGCGTGGTTAAGAGGGGAGGAGTATATTTACAGCTAGAATTCACTGAGTCAAGTATTTCATATATATATATATATATATATATATATATATATATATATGTATGTGTGGGGAAAAAAATCACAAGACTATTTCATCTCTACAGGCCTGTTTCATGAGGGGGGTACCCTCAATCGTCAGGAGATTTTGGGGATTGAGGGTACCCCCCTCATGAAACAGGCCTGTAGAGATGAAATAGTCTTGTGATTTTTTTCCCCACACATACATATATTGCGCTCTACTACGGTATCGAGCACTATTTTTTGGATAACCTTATTAAGACATATATATATATATATATATATATATGTCTTAATAAGCATATATTGCGCTCTACTACGGTATCGAGCAATATATGTATGTGTGGGGAAAAAATCACAAGACTACTTCATCTTGATGATGAAGTAGTCTTGTGATTTTTTTCCCACACATACATACATATATATATATATATATATATATATATATATATATATATATATATATATATATATATATATGAAATACTTGACTCTCAGTGAATTCTAGCTATATATATATATATATATATATATATATATACATATATATATATATATAAATATATATATATATATATAATATATATAAAAATAGTTGAATTTCAGTGTTCATTTATTTACACATATACACACACATAACACTCATCTACTCAATGTTGAGTTAAGGGTTGAATTGTCCATCCTTGTTCTATTCTCTGTCACTATTTTTCGAACCATGCTGAACACCCTCTCTGATGATGCATTGATGTGTGGCACGCACAAAAGTGGTTTCATCAAATGTACATTCTGCTTCGTCTCCTTGTTGTGTGCGCAGTTGTGCACTGCACTCTATAAAAGCCGTAGATGTTATTGTCACATATGCATGCACAGTAGATGGCAGTATTGTCCTGTTTAAGAGTGTCACAACATTGCTGTTTACTGCAGACAAACTGCTTTACGGTAGACGAAAACGTGACTGCTGTTGTTGTGTGTTGTTGCCGCGCTGGGAGGACGTTACTGAAACTGCCTAACAATAAACCCACATAAGAAACCAAGAACTCGCCCTCGATCATTCTACAGTTATAACGTGATTGGGCAGGCACGCTGTTTATATTGTGGGAAAGCGGACGTGAAAACAGGCTGTCGACACGTCACTCAGGTCCGCCTGAATTTCGGGAGATTTTCGGGAGAAAATTTATCCCAGGAGGTTTTCTGGAGAGGCGCTGAATTTCGGGAGTCTCCCGGAAAATCCGGGAGGGTCGGCAAGTATGAACTTTAATGTCATTTAAATCCCAAAGTTGCAGTGTAAGACTATGTTTCTCGCATGCACCACGGTTCGGATTAGGTCGTCACAGTACAGTCTTGAAAAACAAACCCTGATGATGTCACCTGTGTTTCCCCTGCGAAGACTGCAGGTGGTATGGTGATAGCTGCATGAATACGGTGATGTCATAGCAGTGCCGCTGAACTTACAAGGGGGAAAAAGTGGTCAGTCAGCATTTCAATGTTCTTTGTTATAAGTGGTATTACGACAAGACAAGTATGGTTGGTTGTGTTTTCCCGTCCCATTCCTGTTCTGAAAATACCACTGCAGTGATGTGTCCAAAAGTGTTACACTACATATTTGTTTCTGTGCTTTTAAATTTTAGGCCAAATATTGTCAACTGCATGAGAACTTCACAGGATTTCTCCGCGATATTTTGAATGTCTCAAGTCACAACTTTTTCCAAGTCCATGATCTGCAATGTGTTGAGTGAGCAGCGATAATTAAAAATAGCAGCCAAAACTGTTTTTTTCAAAGGTAAGAATTCCGTATTCAAGAAATTGAAAGATTGGAAGACCCCTGACCAATTGCAGCAGTGTAGGCGTGGTCAAGGAGAAGGCTGCAAAAGGAGAAGAATACAGATTAAACCAGAAAGATTAAGTATTTTATTAAAGGCAACACACTGTACTATAGTGGCCCACTTGGATGCCTCTGTAATGATCAATCACGATCTGACCTTTTTTTTTATATAAATGGTAATAGGGATTGGCAATATCGCCTAAAATCTATATCGCGCTATACAGGTAAAAGCCAGTAAATTAGAATATTTTGAAAAACTTGATTTATTTCAGTAATTGCATTCAAAAGGTGTAACTTGTACATTATATTTATTCATTGCACACAGACTGATGCATTCAAATGTTTATTTCATTTAATTTTGATGATTTGAAGTGGCAACAAATGAAAATCCAAAATTCCGTGTGTCACAAAATTAGAATATTACTTAAGGCTAATACAAAAAAGGGATTTTTAGAAATGTTGGCCAACTGAAAAGTATGAAAATGAAAAATATGAGCATGTACAATACTCAATACTTGGTTGGAGCTCCTTTTGCCTCAATTACTGCGTTAATGCGGCGTGGCATGGAGTCGATGAGTTTCTGGCACTGCTCAGGTGTTATGAGAGCCCAGGTTGCTCTGATAGTGGCTTTCAACTCTTCTGCGTTTTTGGGTCTGGCATTCTGCATCTTCCTTTTCACAATACCCCACAGATTTTCTATGGGGCTAAGGTCAAGGGAGTTGGCGGGCCAATTTAGAACAGAAATACCATGGTCCGTAAACCAGGCACGGGTAGATTTTGCGCTGTGTGCAGGCGCCAAGTCCTGTTGGAACTTGAAATCTCCATCTCCATAGAGCAGGTCAGCAGCAGGAAGCATGAAGTGCTCTAAAACTTGCTGGTAGACGGCTGCGTTGACCCTGGATCTCAGGAAACAGAGTGGACCGACACCAGCAGATGACATGGCACCCCAAACCATCACCCAACCCTGCAAATTTTGCATTTCCTTTGGAAATCGAGGTCCCAGAGTCTGGAGGAAGACAGGAGAGGCACAGGATCCACGTTGCCTGAAGTCTAGTGTAAAGTTTCCACCATCAGTGATGGTTTGGGGTGCCATGTCATCTGCTGGTGTCGGTCCACTCTGTTTCCTGAGATCCAGGGTCAACGCAGCCGTCTACCAGCAAGTTTTAGAGCACTTCATGCTTCCTGCTGCTGACCTGCTCTATGGAGATGGAGATTTCAAGTTCCAACAGGACTTGGCGCCTGCACACAGCGCAAAATCTACCCGTGCCTGGTTTACGGACCATGGTATTTCTGTTCTAAATTGGCCCGCCAACTCCCCTGACCTTAGCCCCATAGAAAATCTGTGGGGTATTGTGAAAAGGAAGATGCAGAATGCCAGACCCAAAAACGCAGAAGAGTTGAAGGCCACTATCAGAGCAACCTGGGCTCTCATAACACCTGAGCAGTGCCAGAAACTCATCGACTCCATGCCACGCCGCATTAACGCAGTAATTGAGGCAAAAGGAGCTCCAACCAAGTATTGAGTATTGTACATGCTCATATTTTTCATTTTCATACTTTTCAGTTGGCCAACATTTCTAAAAATCCCTTTTTTG
Organism: Nerophis lumbriciformis; assembly: GCF_033978685.3. Lineage (NCBI taxonomy): Eukaryota > Metazoa > Chordata > Actinopteri > Syngnathiformes > Syngnathidae > Nerophis > Nerophis lumbriciformis. The sequence goes on along the minus strand of NC_084557.2, from coordinate 16,394,308 downwards.
TATTAGCCTTAAGTAATATTCTAATTTTGTGACACACGGAATTTTGGATTTTCATTTGTTGCCACTTCAAATCATCAAAATTAAATGAAATAAACATTTGAATGCATCAGTCTGTGTGCAATGAATAAATATACTGTACAAGTTACACCTTTTGAATGCAATTACTGAAATAAATCAAGTTTTTCAAAATATTCTAATTTACTGGCTTTTACCTGTATATGGCAGCTTCCTGCGATGACGATATATATCCTAATATATTATTTGGCATATACATGATAATGTAACCATTTCAAAACAGGTTATAACGGCTCCTAATTTGGTTGTTGACACATGCGGTAACATTGCATCATTTTCAGTTGTTTTATATTCTCAAAACTATTATTAATCTACTTGCTAATTTACTGTTAATGGCTGGTTACGTTCTGTTTTAACATGGTTCTATCTACACTTCTGTTAAAATTGAATAAGCACTTATTCTTCCTTTTGTTTGGATTCTTTTCATCAGTTTTGGGCAACTCTACAATTTTGAGTATCAATCCAATAAAAAGTAGATACAGGGGCAGTATTGGTCATTATAACAATGCTGATACGGATACTTCACATTTTCAAGATCTTTGAACGATCACATTGTTTATCCCTAATAATATCAGACAAAAACACAGGATGGGGCTGTAACAACATCAATTAAATATTTAAATTATTTCCTTATGTACTTTTATTATCTACAATATATTGAGTAAAATAAATTAAATGGTGAAAAATAAAGCATAAACAAAAACTCAAAATGATTCTCATTTAAATCATTAGTCTTTCCCCTTAAACTCCTCCTGTGTTTAGGGACTTATTTCTAAAACAAAACAAAAATAAAAATGACCATAAAAAAAATTATACTGACGCTATACTTTGTGTCGTTACTGTCAATATTTGTATCAATCCGCCAACTTTGTTTACATTCAAGAGTTTAAGCTTAGCGGTTAGCATGGTATATTGTGTCTTCCTATGCCAGGGGTGTCTAAAGTGCGGCCCGGGGGACATTTTTTATTGGCCCTCAGCTTATTATAAAAATACAATTCATTACTAATGAAATATATAATTAGATATTCCACTCTTTTGCTTTTTCACCTCTATCACAAAGTTAAGATGTGGGTGTTTGGTCTCGATAGCTCACCAAAACCTACAATGGATTGGTTTTAGCATCTTTAATGTACAAAATGTATCGAAGTGGAAAAGGTTTGTTCACCACTGTCCCACGCCATACACTAGACACTATATGTCTTACGATGTGTAAGGTAGCATGTTTAGCTATTTCTCGTCCTCCAGTGATAAAGTTACTTATAAAAAACGTACTTGATTTGCCACCATGGAGACAGGGGTTAGTTAGCCGCTATCTCGCTATTGAGTACGCAGCATTGCCTTAAATAGTCGGTCGTCCATCTGCCGCTGTCAAATTTGCATGCATTATCACGATATAACAATAGTATTAAAAGTTTTATCATCGACCAAATGTATACCATTTAAATCGTATACCTATGATAACATAGGTATACAACGACCGACTCAGTGGCCTAGTGGTTGGAGTGTCCGCCCTGAGATCGGTAGGTTGTGAGTTCAAACCCCGGCCGAGTCATACCAAAGACTATAAAAATGGGACGCATTACCTCCCTGCTTGGCACTCAGCATCAAGGGATGGAATTGGGTTGGGGATGGGTCAAATGCAGAGGACAAATTTCACCGCACCTACTGTGTGTGACACAATCATTGGTACTTTAACTTTACTTTAATAAATCCTACGCAAAGGGGCATGCAGGCAAGGCATTTGTCAAACAAGCTTGCAAGGGAAATGAGAATGTGCATCAGAAATTAAACAATGAGCTACTTTTGAATTGTATGTATAAAAATGTGTATATAACGCAAACTGACTCTACAATAATGCTGATTCGCATCAACAAAGTAGTGCAATACAAAAAAAAACAGTGTGCAGGGCTGGGTCTGTCCCAGCCTTTCCACACGTGTTTCCTGATCACACTGTGTTGCTTCCCCTCCTCCTGACTTCCATTGTGTGCTTGTTTCCAGAAATCTACTGTATTCACTTTTACCTAAACTTCAAACTCAGCTCGCTTGCCACTTTGAGGACGGAACTTTACAAAGACGAAGATGTGAAGAAAACTAGAACTTTTATTTTTCTCCTCACCGTCTTGAAATCAGGGACATTCCCGTTGCAAAACGTGAAGGTGTTTGTTGATTACTCATTTATCCCAGGTGGTATCAGCATCCTGCGTGGGATCCGATGTATCTCTTAGATCCACATGAAGCTTGAGCATTAGTCCTTTCCTTCTTACATGGACTTGTTGGCCACCAATTACCGCAAGGCCGTTCTTAGTAGGTGATCTAAACAGGCGAGGAGCACAGGCAAGCCATCACAGTACAGAGCTGGTGTTTTTTTCTCCGTTTTTTTCTCCAATATAAAGACACTTGGGCGGACAATGAAACGCCGCCGCAAGTACCGGTTTTGGGGACGGAAAGGTAAAAACGCAAAGATGTGTCTTCTCTGCTGTTATGGTAAGATTCCAAGCCTTGTTTTTTTTTTTAAAGTGTAAATATATTTTGTGTTGTTTTGCTTTAATGTCCAATGTTCCCTCCATTTGCCTTTCTGCTGATCTCGCTGATCAAACCAATGAGAGCTGACCAAAACAAAGTGAAATTACCATTCCTGTCATTTGTGTTTCTGTGCCAAAGTTTTGTTTTCTGCAGTGCTACAGCTGCGAGTTGACTACTAATGTGTTTGGCAAAAGCACTCATCAGAATAGTCGAATTATTGAGCTGTACAACTCGTTTCCATGTGGACCAGCTTGCCACTGCGGAGCAATGAAGCACAGTGCTAGGGGGCACGCTGGGTAAAAAAGCAGTTTTGTCTTTGGAGGCCTGGGAACTGTTCCCCTTTAACAGTTTTTTTTCCAACCACTCAGACCTTTTGGCCACTGTTACCCAACCAACTGTTTGTGTGTTGTGTGTGTTTATGTGCAATGTTAAAGGGCACGTATATGCATGGATGTGATGTGTGTTGCAACATGCACCTTTCTTACGGTAGGCTGTATTGTTTGAGAGCTCCAACACGTTCTCTCCTATTTAAAGAGCAAAAGAGAGGAAACACTGTGAAGTTTTCTACATTCGTTTTCACTGGGAGGAAAGAAAAAGCTGGGAACAGCAGCCAGCTCTAGTCCTTTCACCATGGTTATTGTTCCTAACGTGGGAGTGGGTGTCACATGTTCAAACGACACCACCATGTCAGAATGAACTTTTAATGATGTTTGAAGAGTTGCGAGACCTTTAATTAGTTCTGCAATCAGAAATAACTCAGCGCATACCATTAGGCCTGGGCGGATATACAATAAGTCAATTAACCGAACAATGAAAAACAAACTCAATAGGACACGATAATTAAAGCAAAAACTACTATTTATTACTCATTTAGGTCATTTTTGCCGCCAAGTAATGCTTGCTACGCACTGCTCTCAAAAAACCCATGGCACGCATAAAACAAAATACAAACTCCAAACAAAATGAACACATAACAATTTATTCTGTAGGATTTTGCAATGCAACTCTGCGAGGTGACAACAAACAGCCACAACAGATAAAACAATGTTCAACAATTCTAACATCTGTCGAGACAGTTTCAGGAGTGCAGGAGGTACAGTGGGGCAAAAAAGTATTTAGTCAGTCACCAATTGTGCAAGTTCTCCCACTTAAAATGATGACAGAGGTCTGTAATTTTCATCATAGGTACACTTCAACTGTGAGAGACAGAATCCAGGAATTCACATTGTAGGAATTCTAAAGAATTTATTTGTAAATTATGGTGGAAAATAAGTATTTGGTCACTTCACACAAGGAAGATCTCTGGCTCTCACAGACCTGTAACTTCTTCTTTAAGAAGCTCTTCTGTCCTCCACTTGTTACCTGTATTAATGGCACCTGTTTGAACTCGTTAGACTCCAAACTCCACTATGGGCAAGACCAAAGAGCTGTCGAAGGACACCAGGAAAATAATTGTAGACCTGCACCAGACTGTGAAGAGTAAATCTACAATAGGCAAGCAGCTTGGTGTGAAAAAATCAACTGTGGGAGCAATTATCAGAAAATGGAAGACATACAAGACCACTGATAATCTCCCTCGATCTGGGGCTCCACGCAAGATCTCATCCCGTGGGGTCAAAATGATCATGAGAACGGTGAGCAAAAATCCCAGAACCACACGGGGGCACCTGGTGAATGACCTGCAGAGAGCTGGGACCAAAGTAACAAAGGTTACCATCAGTAACACACTACGCCGACAGGGAATCAAATCCTGCAGTGCCAGACGTGTCCCCCTGCTTAAGCCAGTGCATGTCCAGGCCCGTCTGAAATTTGCCAGAGAGCACATGGATGATACAGCAGAGGATTGGGAGAATGTCATGTGGTCAGATGAAACCAAAATAGAACTTTTTGGTATAAACTCAACTCGTCGTGTTTGGAGGAAGAAGAATACTGAGTTGCATCCCAAGAACACCATACCTACTGTGAAGCATGGGGGTGAAAACATCATGATTTGGGGCTGTTTTTCTGCTAAGGGGACAGGCCGACTGATCCGTGTTAAGGAAAGAATGAATAGGGCCATGTATCGTGAGATTTTGAGCCAAAACCTCCTTCCATCAGTGAGAGCTTTGAAGATGAAACGTGGCTGGGTCTTCCAGCATGACAATGATCCCAAACACACCGCCCGGGCAACGAAGGAGTGGCTCCGTAAGAAGCATTTGAAAGTCCTGGAGTGGCCTAGCCAGTCTCCAGACCTTAACCCCATAGAAAATCTGTGGAGGGAGTTGAAAGTCCATGTTGCTCGGCGACAGCCCCAAAACATCACTGCTCTCGAGAAGATCTGCATGGAGGAATGGGCCAAAATACCAGCTACTGTGTGTGCAAACCTGGTAAAGACCTATAGTAATCGTTTGACCTCTGTTATTGCCAACAAAGGTTATATTACAAAGCATTGAGTTTAATTTTTGTTGTTGACCAAATACTTATTTTCCACCATAATTTACAAATGAATTCTTTAAAAATCCTACAATGTGAATTCCTGGATTTTTTTTTCACATTCTGTCTCTCACAGTTGAAGTGGACCTATGATGAGAATTACAGACCTCTGTCGTCATTTTAAGTGGGATAACTTGCACAATTGGTGGCTGACTAAATACTTTTTTGCCCCACTGTACATTGATCACTTTTCTTAGCAAAACTGTTTATTGTCGGCCATAGCCACTCTAAAAAACTTTAGTATAAAAATACTATGCCCCTACTCTTCAGGGCGCAGCCTACGGTCTTCAGGCCAGGGTCTTCTAAAGATCTCCAAAACTTGTTTTAAAACCCGCGGTGACCTGGCATTCCAGGCTATAGCTCCCAGACTCTGGAACAACTTGCACCAGTCCCTCCATGATCTTGACTGTGTTGGAACTTTTAAGAAACATTTGAAAACTTCTCATTTTAGTAATGCTTTTAGTCAACGCACCTTTTAACTATCAATTTTAATCCACGTTCCCATCCTCACCTATGGTCATGAGCTTTGGGTTATGACCGAAAGGACAAGATCACGGGTACAAGCGGCTGAAATTAGTTTCCTCCTCTGTGTGGCGGGGCTCTCCCTGAGAGATAGGGTGAGAAGCTCTGTCATCCGGGAGGAGTTCAAAGTAAAGCCACTGCTCCTCCACATTGAGCCAGATGAGGTGGTTCGGGCATCTGGTTAGGATCAACAATACTATTAAACCATGGACCTGTAACTACACGGTTAATGCTTTCCAGCCTCGCGAAGCTTAACAATGCTGTTGCTAACGACACCATTGAATCTAACTTAGCTACGGACCTCGACAGAGCTATGATAAAAACATTAGCTCTCCACCTACGCCAACCCTCATCTGCTCATCAACACCGAAGCTCACCTGCGTTCCAGCGATCGACGGAGCGACGAAGGACTTCACCCGATCATCGATGCGGTCGGCGGCTAGCGTCGGATAGCGCGTCTGCTATCCAAGTCAAAGTCCTCCTGGTTGTGTTGCTGTAGCCAGACGCTAATACACCGATCGCATCTACAGCTTTCTTCTTTGCAGTCTCCATTGTTCATTAAACAAATTGCAAAAGATTCACCATCACAGATGTCCAGAATACTGTGGAATTTTGCGATGAAAACTGAGCTTTTTGTATTGGATACAATGGCGTCCCTATACTTCTGTTTCAACCATCGACGTCACGCGCATACGCCATCATACCTAGACGTTTTCAACCGGAAGTTTCGCAGGAAATTTAAAATTGCACTTTATAAGTTAATCCGGCCGTATTGGCATGTGTTGCAATGTTAAGATTTTATCATTGATATATAAACTATCAGACTGCGTGGTCGGTAGTAGTGGGTTTCAGTAGGCCTTTAAAAGGGCTGTTTGCAACCTTTACATAGATGCCTTGAGGGCACTAACTTTCCAATGTGTTTTAAGCATTATATCTTGCCCTCTTACAGCTTTTAGCATGTAATTGCGTGACTATGCATGTACGTAAAACCCACATTAGCTTTGTGTTTTGTTAGCTAATGATTGCAATTTGTAGCGAACGTTAGCTATCATTGAATGTTGTGTATTGCAACAACAACATAACTTCAAATTGTTAGATGTTTCTGTGGGATTGATTTTGTGTATGTACACAAAGTAAGTGTGGATAAGAAGATGTTCAGTGACAAGCCTGAAGGACAGACCAATTCCCCGGAACGACGAGCAATTTTTAATTGAGAAAATTACAGACATTTTAAAAATATGTATGTTCTGTTAGACCTTAATGGTATGGTGGTGTTCTTGTTACACTTTTGTGGTTTGAATAGGGCTGGGCGAAATATCGATATACGCGATATATCGCGGGTTTGTCTCTGTGCGATATAGAAAATGACTATATCGTGATCTCGAGTATACGTTCTCAAGCAGTTGCATTTAGCTGCGGGCATTACACTACAGGCTCTTCCCACTCTTTCTTGTCTGTCCTTCTCCCAGACAGCAAGTTCACCATCTTACACACGTCACATGCTGTCACGTCATACGTCACATACGTATACGCCCTCCCCGAGCAGAGAGGTAGCAGCATGGCTCACGTTAACTGTGATGCTAGCGGAGTGGTAATACAAGAGAAAGAAGGTGCGAATCTGGTAACAAATGAAGGAATAATTAATTCCCAAGAAAAACAGCAGGGGGTCCATCGTCTGGCGGTGGTTTGGCTTCAAGTGGGAATATGTCGAACAGACAACCGTAATTTGTCAAGTGTGGGGCAAAAGCGTTGCTATAAAAAGTAGCATTACTGCTGTAACAAACAGTTCAGGGTGTCCCAAGTTACCGGAGTGTGTTAGGTAAGGAGGAGGAGTTTTGTCCCTCCAGAGTTGTTGCCGTAGGGCTGTGACGTAGGGTGTGTGTGGTTGTGGAAGGAGGTGTGTGATGTTGACATTAAAGACGCGGTGGCTACCGAACCTGCTCTAATGTCTCCCGTTTATTATTTTATTAGATAAGTACACTGTATAGGCGAACCCAGGACACTCGGCTACACTGCTAATATGTAGCATCATTTGAAAAGTCACCCGCTAGACAATGAAGAGGGCTAACTCCGCACGTCAATATCTCCGTTCGGTGCCACACGTCCACACCATCAAAATGCCGAGGCAAACACTTCCAGATCAACACCGTATGAAAAATTTTTTGATTTTTTTTAGTTGTGATTTCCTTTTCTGCATGAAAGTTTAAAAGTAGCATATATTAATGCAGTATGAAGAAGAATGTTTTAATGTAGACACATAGAATCATCATACTGCTGTGATTATATGCATCAAGTGTTCACTAAAGGCTAAGGCAAAATATCGAGATATATATCGTGTATCGCGATATGGCCTTAAAATATCGCGATATTAAAAAAAGGCAATATCGCCCAGCCCTAGGTTTGAACATTTTTTATTTTGAAATAAAATGTTTACTTTGGTTTAGGCTGCTAATTGGGACCTACATAGCTTCAATACGACATTTTAATATTTTATATCCCCCTTCAGGATAGCCAACACAAGCGAACGTATTATAGAATCTAACTGCACGGTCCTCTCCAAAGCCGTATTGATTGTTCTCAGCATGCTAGTTGAATCCATTAGGTCCTGCAGGGCATAAAAAATAATTCCAAACTCATAAAGACTGCTGAAAAATGGCCATTACTAATATATATTTTTTTCATGTTACTGCTTTAAACCTCATCTTCCTCATCCTCTTGTGATCCTCTAATTGGTCCTAATGCAGCCTTAGGGCAGTCTCACCCATCAGTGGTGTGCGAATTGTGTCAAAGTATGATTGAAGTAAAAGAATAAAGGCACATTAGTTCAGTTTTGTGTTGTCTGCCTGGGGGCTAGTTTTTTCACTGGCTGTGATCCTTTTTGCAGGTGAACGTGTAAAATACAGTTACGGACTGACAGCTCATTGCACAGCAAATACAAGTTACAGTTTGCTGGTAAATAACGCTTTATAGCTTTATTCAGTGCTTGACTTGAAGCCTGGTTGTCAGATCGGTAAAGTCAGTTCAAGCTTGATTGCTAAATGCATCAAATATTCATGTGAAGGGAAATAGTAAATCTAATTAGGCACGTTGATTTTAGACATTAAAGGCCTCTGCAGAGCATTTATTCAAATAGATGAAGATGATGAGCTACTGCATCGTGCACCAGGGTGCCACCCACGGAGCACATAAAGTGGAACGTACAGTATTGTTCTGTATTTGCTTATAGTAGTTCATTAGAATGATGTCTGTATGATTGAGCATCTATCGTTAAATGTGGTGAATTGTCTTTTGTTTTGTCTCTGTGATTGTTGCAAGGGAGGATGAGAAAGACAAGGCTGCTGATGAAAGCATCCAAGCATCTCCAGATACTCTTCAAGCCTTGTCAATAAATGAACGGGTGAATGCGCTTGCTTATCGCTGCTTAGGTAGAGATTGACAGCAGGAAGGGCGTGGGTGTATGTGTGTCCCAGGCTGATCACAGGAGCCAATCCGGTGCAGGCTGTGTCTGTGATGCGGGGGCAGATGCTTGCCAGACGCACCGCTTTCCTGCCTGCCGTCAGCTGTTCCCTGCTGCTGCTGCCTGTGTGTTTGTGTATCAGTGTGTGCAGAGTCAGACAACACTAATCATTCATCAATGACCCTAATAATGAGCTGGAGAGAATTTGAAAAAAATGGCTGGAGCGGAGTGTGTGCATGATGTCACATCATGATGTACCTGGGCGTGTGCATGCAAATTAACCGGTGTGGGTTTTAATTAATGATGCGTGTTGGAGACCCGTGCTTCTCATGCTTATAAAGACGTGGTAAGCAATAGCCAAGAGACACGCTGCTGCCCTCCTCCCATCACCTCAGGCACAAGATAGAAAAAGATGGAGGGGAGTGATGTTGGTGTTATCGAGACAGACAAGGTAGCGAAGGGGGAGGGAAACACCAGCTGTAAACCAAAGGTGTCAGAAAGCATGCGAGAAAGAAAATGTGCACATTTAGGTGTTATAAATGCCAGAAAACAGGACTTCAATAACAAGAGTGAATATCAGCACAGTCCAATAAGAAGCATGCATCTTAAAAAAAAGTATTTTACACTTTTAAAAAAAAAAAAAGTATTTTACACTTTTGAAAAAAACACTTACCGTATTTTTCGGACTATAAGTCGCAGTTTTTTTCATAGTTTGGCCGGGCTCCAGTGCGACTTATATATGTTTTTTTCCTTCTTTATTATGCATTTTCGGCAGGTGCGACTTATACTCCGGTGCGACTTATACTCCGAAAAATACGGTATATGAAAAGTGGGGCATACAAAAATCAAGGTATCCTGTGTGTATGTTAAATTGGAGATGCACACATTATTACCGCTCCAAATTATTCTTCATACATAAGGGTAAAATTGAAGGCTGCATTACCGTTTTGTTTTGTATTATGCATGCTGCAAATAATAGAAGTGGCTTGATGTGTGTGCTTCAGCATGATGGTGAAAATGTTTTCTATATCAGCCTATAACTTTGTGGATGTAAACAGACCCATTATCCATGTCCAGTGTTCCATTTGAGACAATGAGTCATCCTGTTGCCAACAGTCAAATACTACACTGGTTTATAAACTCAGGTTTGATTTGCAGTCATCTCGTGTTTTTGTTGTTGTTTTGCACAGATTACCACAGGAAGGCCACTGCAATTGTTGTATATGTCAGCAATTTAAAGAATGACTCGTGTGGCAATTGCAACACAGTAAAATTAGCACTTAATTGTACAAACCCCGTTTCCATATGAGTTGGGAAATTGTGTTAGATGTAAATATAAACGGAATACAATGATTTACAAATTCTTTTCAACACATATTCAATTGAATGCACTACAGAGACAAGATATTTGATGTTCAAACTCATAAACTTTATTTATTTTTTGCAAATAATAATTAACTTAGAATTTCATGGCTGCAACACGTGCCAAAGTAGTTGGGAAAGGGCATGTTCACCACTTTGTTACATGGCCTTTCCTTTTAACAACACTCAGTAAACGTTTGGGAACTGAGGAGACATTTTTTAAGCTTCTCAGGTGGAATTATTTCCCATTCTTGCTTGATGTACAGCTTAAGTTGTTCAACAGTCCAGGGGTCTCCGTTGTGGTATTTTAGGCTTCATAATGCGCCACACATTTTCAATGGGAGACAGGTCTGGACTACAGGCAGGCCAGTCTAGTACCCGTTCTCTTTTACTATGAAGCCACGTTAAAGTAACACGTGGCTTGGCATTGTCTTGCTGAAATAAGCAGGGGCGTCCATGGTAACGTTGCTTGGATGGCAACATATGTTGCTCCAAAACCTGTATGTACCTTTCAGCATTAATGGCGCCTTCACAGATGTGTAAGTTACCCATGTCTTGGGCACTAATACACCCCCATGCCATCACAGATGCTGGCTTTTCAACTTTGCGCCTATAACAATCCCGATGGTTCTTTTCCTCTTTGGTCCGGAGGACACAACGTCCACAGTTTCCAAAAACAATTTGAAATGTGGACTCGTCAGACCACAGAACACTTTTCCACTTTGTATCAGTCCATCTTAGATGAGCTCAGGCCCAGTGAAGCAGACAGCGTTTCTGGGTGTTGTTGATAAACGGTTTTCGCCTTGCATAGGAGAGTTTTAACTTGCACTTACAGATGTAGCGACCAACTGTAGTTACTGACACTGGGTTTATGAAGTGTTCCTGAGCCCATGTGGTGATATCCTTTACACATTGATTTTGCTTGTTGATACAGTACAGCCTGAGGGATCGAAGGTCACGGGCTTAGCTGCTTACGTGCAGTGATTTCTCCAGATTCTCTGAACCCTTTGATGATATTACGGACCGTAGATGGTGAAATCCCTAAATTGCTTGCAATAGCTGGTTGAGAAAGGTTTTTCTTAAACTGTTCAACAATTTGCTCACGCATTTGTTGACAAAGTGGTGACCCTCGCCCCATCCTTGTTTGTGAATGACTGAGCATTTCATGGAATCTACTTTTATACCCAATCATGGCACCCACCTGTTCCCAATTTGCCTGTTCACCTGTGGGATGTTCCAAATAAGTGTTTGATGAGCATTCCTCAACTTTATCAGTATTTATTGCCACCTTTCCCAACTTCTTTGTCACATGTTGCTGGCATCAAATTCTAAAGTTAATGATTATTTGCAAAAAAAAAAAAAGTTTATCAGTTTGAACATCAAATATGTTGTCTTTGTAGCATATTCAACTGAATATGGGTTGAAAATGATTCCGTTTATATTTACATCTAACACAATTTCCCAACTCATATGGAAACGGGGTTTGTAGATCCAACGTAGCACTGTATATATAAAAAAAAAAAGAGTTAAAATAATGTATGACGTGTTTAACCTTTCAACCTAAAGCCGCTTGCTATGTTTGCCATGGCAGGATATTCACACCTTTTAGTGATTACAAGCATGTATGTGTATGTATGGCAGTGTGATGTGACCTATGTCCTGACCTGTGGTGCTTATGGCTCTGCACTATATATACCCAGGAAGTAACTGTTTATTTTCTCTGTATAATAAACATGTCCTGTCTGTAGTATACACACACTCACGCACACACACACACACACACACACATGCACGAAACTCATCACACTTTGGACAATGTTGAAATCTGGATGCAGTTAGTACTCTTCCGGTCATTAACTAAAGTGTATTGTAATAAGGCCTGCACAAACTCAAACAGTGTGGATGTGTGTGTGTGTGTGCGCGTGCATGTGTGTATGTGTGTGTCACTGTTTCTCATTCATTCATTTATTTATGGTGACCCACTACATAAAATTTGGACAGCCACAAATAGATTTGGCGCTACCTTGTCCGCCCTTGCTGATTAACACATTGTAACACACCTGCTCTGCCAGAGAATGAAGGATGGAGCAGGAGGGATCAGTGTTGCCAATTTAATGACTTTGTCGTTATATTTAGCGAGTATTTAGACTGCTTAGAAACTTTTGTTTTCAAAAAAAAGTGACTATCGCTAAAAATCTACTGTAGAGACTTTTGCAAACTCTGACAGGCATTGCTCTTCTCACCGAGCAGCGGGTGCCGCTGTAGGCCCCTCCCTTATTTATAAGCACAAACAGCTGGTTCTGTCTTTTAACAAAAACTCCGAAAAGAAACGTAAGAAAAATTTGATAAGAAGTTAACATTTGATCTTTATTTTTTATGTTTTTCACTGACTTTATGCAAATTTGACGACCATGTCATTGTATCCATAAGGCCTTTTTCCAACTTTTACAGGAACTTTCCTATTTACCCAGGTAGATTAAATGCTCCCTTGTGTTCCCACCAAAAACTACCTGGGTAACAAAAAGCTCCACCAGTAACTTATTTGTGAGACTTTTGAAAGATTCCCAGGAACCTTTGTGGAACGCTGATTGGTTGAACACAGTTAAAGTGTTTCTAAAACATTCTATTCGTAATTTTCAGCCGCAATTACATTAATATTGAGGACAACTTGTTTATTTGTTATATTGAAGGAACTTTTTTGGGCATCTTTGTGTGGTAAAACGTGGATTAGTGAAACGATCTTACAGTGTTTTTACTCTGCCTTTGTGTTTAATCTCGACCTGGGCCGATATTTGATAAGTCATTTAATCAAACTATAAATAAAAATGAACTTGATAACTTTGCCAGCCTCCATAATCGCCATGAGCATGCGTTGTTACAGGCTGCAAGAGCAGTTCCTCTTTGCATTGGTTTCAGCAGCTGCGGGCATTTGTACTACGTGCACATCAACCGTAATGATAACCTGGGTAAAACTCCCGACGGTTAGTATTATTGTGACATCACATTAACCTGAAGTAAAAAGAACTGATTACTCAATTTGAATCTATTAAAAAAAACATTCTAAAACGTTTACAAATTAACATGGAAGAAGATAAACATATTTAAACACACAAATATAATAATACGGATCTTATGAAGCCAAAACAATATTTATTATTTCATCTGCCAAGGAAGTATATTGTATGTCTATTTAATTTTACTTATTAAAAAGACAATGCAACTTGGTAAAAAAGATTTTAGTGTGTGTATATAAGTACTTTTTGAACACATTCAACAATTCTGCATTAATAATGATAACCATGATCCATCCATCCATCCATCCTCTTCCGCTTATCCGAGGTCGGGTCGCGGGGGCAGCAGCCTAAGCAGGGAAGCCCAGACTTCCCTCTCCTCAGCCACTTCGTCCAGCTCTTCCTGTGGGACCCCGAGGCGTTCCCAGGCCAGCCGGGAGACATAGTCTTCCCAACGTGTCCTGGGTCTTCCCCGCGGCCTCCTACCGGTCGGACGTGATACCATGATAATATTATTTATTGTTTTTGTTGTGTAGGTCTATTTGAGGGTCCCCCGCACCCTCCTTAACAGAGACAGAACCCATTGTATTGTTTTTGTTTATAATTTGATTTTGAGTTTATTTCGAACATGCAAGCATACAGCATGATACATAACAATTTCCAGTTGCTCTTTTCAACATGTTCGAAAAGGAGTAGGAAGAAGCAGAGCTTATTTAATTGTACCCCTTTTCTTTTACATAACAGTTGCTAAAACTTTTTGTTCACTTCCTGTTCACAATTTATTCACAATATACTCCATAAGTAATCACAATAAAAATAAATAAATAATAATAAGTCATATTTCATATGGTGAGATAAGTAAGATTATTTTGAGAATGAATGAATGAATGGATGGATGAAATAAATTGAGAATGTTTGTCATGGTTCTTGTTCTTTGTACTTTGTAAACACTTTAATTTGTAATCAAGTGCAAAATTTTGCTAACAGACAAAGGTTATTTTATTTTTATTTTTTGTTTGTTTTATTTACCTTGACATATTAAAACGTTTAAATTCCAATGTTAAAACATACGAGAAATATAAGTTTATTGCATTTGAAAGGGTATACTTTAATTATTATTATGTAGTATCATTACATCAGTTTGGTTGACAGTAATATCGTTTATCGGCAATAATTTGTAGGTCAATATACCGTCAAGCTAAATTTTTTATCAGTTAAAACTAGTTCTCAGTTCGAAGCTGTTAATTAATTTTACAAACTTCATTTTGATACAAGAAGCTAAAGTACGAAAATTGTCGAGTATTGTTTTGTATTTACATAGAAATATAAAGTATTCAGCTGGACTTTGAAGCGGCGAGTCCATGGCTGCTCAATAGGTCTCGACGACCTTGTTGATGGGGGATAAATGTGGAAAAGAAAAGGCAGTTAACGAGTTGAGCGAAGATACATCACATCTAATAGTAACTATTTATTTTGTTACAAGCTGTAACAGTAGTCAGAGACACCACTTAATCTGATGTCACCGTGAGATAAAGATTGACATTTAGTATTTATCTATTGTTATTTACAGCTGAAATGGACTTTGAGGATTCTCCTGAAGTCCATAAATTCATTATTTACCAAGGGGACAACTTTCTTTCCACTGGACACTGTTGACAAAAGCTAAACTTTTTATGTAAAATTTAGTACACTTTTAAATCAAATTGTTTTGTATTGTGTTGCTTTGTATTCTATTTTCTTAAAGGCCTACTGAAACCCATTACTACCGACCACGCAGTCTGATAGTTTATATATCAATGATGAAATCTTAACATTGCAACACATGCCAATACGGCTGGGTTAGCTTACTAAAGTGCAATTTTAAATTTCGCGCAAAATATCCTGCTGAAAACGTCTCGGTATGATGACGCCTGCGTGTGACGTCACAGATTGTAGAGGACATTTTGGGACAGCATGGTGGCCAGCTATTAAGTCATCTGTTTTCATCGCAAAATTCTACAGTATTCTGGACATCTGTGTTGGTGAATCTTTTGCAATATGTTCAATGAACAAAGGAGACCGCAAAGAAGAAAGCTGTAGGTGGGAAGCGGTGTATTGCAGCAGGTGTTGTGCCGGATAACGCACCCCCTTGACTGTTGTGCCGGTTAACACAGCCGGTGTTTCATTGTTTACATTCCCGAAAGATGACAGTCAAGCTTTACCATTGGCCTGTGGAGAACTGGGACAACAGAGACTCTTACCAGGAGGACTTTGAGTTGGATATGCAGACGCGGTACCGTGAGTACGCATGCAGCTGTGGCTTCCAAACATTTGATCGCTTGCCCGTACGTGCGTGCCGCTATGTGCATGTCACGTACGTAACTTTGGGGAAATATATGTGCTGTATGAACTTTGGGGAGGTGAACAGTACTTTGGGCTGTGGGATTGAGTGTGTTGTGCAGGTGTTTGAGTTGTATTGGCGAGTTATATGGACGGGAGGGGGAGGTGTTTGTTATGCAGGATTAATTGGTGGCATATTAAATATAAGCCTGGTTGTGTTGTGGCTAATAGAGTATATATATGTCTTGTGTTTATTTACTGTTTTAGTCATTCCCAGCTGAATATCAGGTCCCACCCGCCTCTCACAGTATCTTCCTTATCTGAATCGCTCCCACTGCCCTTTAGTCCTTCACTCTCACTTTCCTCATCCACGAATCTTTCATCCTCGCTCAAATTAATGGGGAAATCGTCGCTTTCTCGGTCCGAATTGCTCTCGCTGCTGGTGGCCATGATTGTAAACAATGTGCAGATGTGAGGAGCTCTACAACCTGTGACGTCACGCGCATATTGTCTGCTACTTCCGGTACAGGCAAGGCTTTTTTATCAGCGACCAAAAGTTGCAAACTTTATCGTCGATGTTCTCTAGTAAATCCTTTCAGCAAAAATATGGCAATATCGCGAAATGATCAAGTATGACACATAGAATGGATGTGCTATCCCCGTTTAAATAAGAAAATCGCATTTCAGTAGGCCTTTAAACTTTCATAAAAGACATCTGACCTAATTTTGTCAGTTTATTTACATGGCATCAATGTAGAAATATACTGTGGCAGTGTACTCACCACATTGTCATCAAAGACTTAAGCCTAAACTGTGAGAAGTGGTGGAAACACAAACCACACAGGTCTGCAGTAATCAGAAGTTACTCACGGTTTCATATCACTAAAGTTGTTGATGTTTGTTTGAAAAGGGCCTAAAGTATATACCTCGTGCACCCAGTATGAGATACTGAGCAAGTATATTCACTTCCGATTGTGCTTATCTTAATATCCACTTTTAAGGCTTGTTATTTTGGGAGAGCAAGTATTGCAAAAAAGCCGAAAAAAAAGCAAAATAAACATTTGATGCTCGCTAAACCAAGGCCTCATGCGGTACGATAATGATTATGTCGTTCATAATCAAAACTCTTCAAATGCAGTAGTTAAATGCAGCTTTAAAGGTGTATTTTACCAGAGAGGATATTAATTCTAAATTGTATAACCGTCGGGACCCGCTTAGAACAAGAATGGTTTGTCATGTATTTGAGAGAAAGTCAAGAAAAAGAAAAACCTTGGATGGAAAATGCAACAATAGAATACAAAAGGTCACCAGACATTTTAGGCCTCGTTCTTGTGTTCCTCTTTCTGCATATTTCACAATATGTGCTCCTGTTTAGAAGCTTACATATTTTTCTTGGAACCTATAAAAAAATTATCTGATCATTTTAGGCCATGTCTACACTAAGTCATTTAACCCCTTAAACAAATAATTATTTAGCCTCAGCCCTGTTTCAGCCACACTAAACCAGCGTTTAAGGTCCCCCTCCTCGGACAAATTTTTACACGGCTAAGTGCGCCGTGTATTTCTTGAATCTCCGGCACTTAGCTTTGTATGGACTCATTGATCGTTTACAAACTGAGTTCGGAGAGGAAGTGACACCAGAAAGACCGGGCCCCACACAGGAAGTGACGTCAGAAAGACCGCGCCACATTCAGCTTCATAATAAAGCGGTTTCGTACCTCGGAGCTAACCACTGGAAATATGAAGGCGAGTCATTCAGACATGCCCATGTTTCTCATTCTTCTACATGTACAGACGCTTGTGGAAATCACACATGAATACCTTAAGAGAAAGCGATTGCAGCCTTTTGGGATACAACACTTCTCAGACGGCAAGAGAACTTTCGAATGTCCAGCTCAGCGGTGATTCTACTTACCGAAAAACTTTGTCCATTTGTCGAAGGAGATACAACGAGAATGTGGGCTCCTGTGGATGTGATAAAAAAAAAAGGTAGCGTGTGTTTTGTATTACCTGGTCGTCGACGGAAGAATACGGAAAACGGCGAATGCTTTTGAACTGTATCAGTTATTGTCCGCCATGTATGTCGCGGACTCAAGGTCTAGGTCCAGAGTATATAGAGTCACCAAAAACGAATGGACAATGAAGGTGAATGCAAAAGAGTGAGGAGTGTCCTGACCAGATATCTAGATCCCAAGATTGATTTTCAAATGTTCTTTGTCACATTGTTTACGTGTCTAATAAAGATTTAATTAATTTAATTAATTGATTGAATTGATTGAATTATTTATTTCAAACCTGCACAGTACAACAACACACTTTTTTTTTTTAAACATTTTGGCAGGGACATTTATGCAAGGCTTGAAAAGGGGTTGGATGAAGCAGATGCTTATAATATCCCAACCCCTCTCACTCATTCCACATTTAACATAAACAATATAATACAAGAACAATACTATACAAACAAAAACAAGAAAAGCTCCTGTACACTAACAATACAATAGTACCACTGTTACTATGGGACAAGACAGGACGAGACAAAACACACACACACACACACAGGCCCAAACACTCTCTGACCATACACCTCTCTCCCATCGCTCTGTGCTGAGGGCATCACTCTCTTTCCTCCTCGTACTTCTTCAGTACTTCTTTTTTAAACAGTCTTTTAAATGTAATCATGTTAGAACAGGTTTTTAACTCGTCCCCTAAGTTGTTCCACAGACTGACTCCACGCACTGAAATGCACATTGATTTTAAAGTTGTTCTAAATTTAGGAAAATATAATTTGTTGTTTCCTCTTAGACTGTAACTATGGTGAGCATCTCTATCCTGGAATAGGTTTTGTATATTGGATGGTAGAGAGTTTTGGGATGCCCTAAACATAATTTGAGCAGTATTAAAATTGATCACATCATGCCGTTTAAGTTGTTTTAACTCCATGAATAGTGGATTTGAATGATGTAAGTAGTGAACATTGGACACAATCCTAATGGCCTATTTCTGCAGAGTGACTAAAGGCTGTAGATGGGATTTATAACAATTTCCCCAGACTTCAACACAATAGTTTAGATATGACATAATAAATGAATGATACAATAAAAGCAGAGCATTGGTGTTCAATAAATGACATGATCTCCTCATCATTCCAACACATTTAGCAACTTTTGTCTTCAGGTAATTTATATGAGGCTTCCATGATATATTTTCATCTATTACCACTCCTAAGAATGAATTTTGTTGAACATATTCTATTGGTGTATCATCAATAACAATCCTGATGGGTATTTCACTTTTGCGATTGCTAAAAAGCATGATTTTGGTCTTCTTTAAATTCAGAGACAATTTGTTCTGGTGTGATTCACTACAATAGGGCCCCACAGCACACTGGATTCCAGTTAATTGGAATACCACAACACTTGATATTCTTCAGATAAGTTACATTTAAAAACTTGCACACAAAGCAACACTGGAGATGACTATGACGTGCGCATTTTCCGCGCATGCGTACTAGGAGATGGGTGGGGGTCTTAAACGGTGGCATTGTTGTGTGTGGACACGGATAAGGTTAGGTGGGATTTACCCTGGATAACCTTAGTTTGTCAGATCATCTACGACCCTGATATGTTTGCTGACTTTTGACATAAACCTCTGAAGTTGACTAATGGTTTTCATCAAATAGATCAATTCTTTATCATCCCTCTCCTAGGCCGCCGTGCCTCTCTTTTGTCAGACGACCCTCGCCTTCCCTCGGGAGGGGGGTTGTTTAGCGTGGGGCTTCACATCGTCTTTGCACTATGGCCAGCAGCAGATGAGTGCGGCCATTGGCTTCCTCCCATCGCACTGACCCTCCCCTCAACCTAAACAATGGGACTGATTGTCCAAGCGACACACACACAGAGGGGGCTTTGCTCTACTTGTTGGCTGAGTGGCGCTCCCCCAACATATGCCCCATCTCCGCTGGAATGTGATTATCTTCCGTCGCTGTGGAGAGGAAGGCAGAGCATTGCGGGAAGCATAAAATAAAAGAGAGAGAGAGGGTTAGAGAATTGGGAGAGCAAGAGGAGAGATTGAGCAAAAGGGTGAGTCAGTGTGTCACTGAGCCGGCAAGTGAGAGAAGGGAGTGACGGAAGGGAACGAGGATGCGACCAACGCAGCCGGGCGGCTGTTTATCAGCAGCCTGAACCTGCCACCGGCTTTGCAAGAAATGTGGAGGAACCTTTATTAGGGTGGGACAGCGGGGCTGTATTTTCCTCACTGACTTGTGTAACTGGACACAACCTCCACTCAGGTTAGTGCTTCCTTCTTCTAACACTGGTACCATGTGCCCAATAAACCGGAGGACCTTGGGTAGACAGGGGTGAGACATCCTTTGCTGAGGCTGATGGTTAATGAAGGGAGGAGCACACACCAGTCTGTGTATATGCTTTAAGGTGTTAGTGGAGGAGACTTTCAGCTGCAGGCAAATGCGCTAACAACCTTCCATCCGTGCATGGGAGAGCCTACTGTTGTTGATTTCACTTGTGTTCGGCTTTAATGGAGTAATCAGCCTCTGTCGTCTACTTTGAGCTGTGGGAAAATATGCAAGGGTGAGTGTTTGTGTGCAAGCAAGTGTATGTCTGTTTGTGACCGTGTGTATGTCTGTGTTCAATGTAGCTTGCTTTTTCTGAGGGGAGTTTAAACAAAACTGATGTAAAGTCACCTTTCCAAAAAAATAGATGCTATATATAACCTTTAAAGAAATAAAACAATGTTTTTAAATGTTTTGCTACAAGAGAATGTCAGAAGTGATATGTGTCATTTTAAATAAAAATGCTCAGGTTGATAATACGCTGACTTGCTGGTGGACCAAGCTGGAAAGCTATATTGTTGTTTGTGTGTTAGCACAAGCACCAACGCAAACATTCCTATTCAGAGTTGTGTGCCATTTTTTGAACATTACAATATGCGAAAATGAAAATAGGGCTGCATTGATTGATTGATTGAGACTTTTATTAGTAGGTTGCACAGTTCAGTACATATTCCTTACAATTGTCCACTAAATGGTAACACCCGAATACGTTTTTCAACTTGTTTAAGTCGGGGTTCAGTTAAATTGATTCATGGTGCAATGATTATTAAATTGAATGGATTAATTCGATTACAAAAAAAGTATATTCATATGATGGGAATACTTTTTTAATGAGTGTAACTAACAACAATTTATCAAATCCCGACCGCATTGAGTGCCTGAAACTTTAAATACGTGGTCTTAGTTTCTGCTTGTCTATTGCAATGAACATGAGAGCGGTGATGTGTGGGTGCCCTGATCTGTGTGGCAGCAAACAGCGAAAACTATTTTCCCTAAAACGTGTATTAAAGCTATAAAGTTAAAGTTAAAAGTTAAAGTACCACTGATAGTCACACACACACTAGGTGTGGTGAACTTACTCTCTGTGTTTGACCCACCCCTTTGTTCCACCCTCTGGCAGGAGAGCAGTGAGCAGCAGCGGTGTCCGCGCTTGGGAATCATTTTGGTGATTTAACCCCCAATTCCAACCCTTGATGCTGAGTGCCAAGCAGGGAGGTAATGGGTCCTATTTTTATAGTCTTTGGTAAGACTCGGCCAGGGTTTGAACTCACAACCTACCGAGCTCAGGGCGGACGCTCTAACCACAAGGCCACTGAGCCGGTCCAAAAGGTGTGTTTATGTGATTACTAGATTAATCTAACAAACTAATCGATAGATTACTCGATTACTAAAATCAATATCTGCAGCCCTAATAACAAGGCATTTTTATTTGTTGTTGATAAATAGAACTGTTCTCACAAAAATGCGAGTCGTAAGATAGAACAAGATTTGATAAAATGGTCATATATACCCAATGGTGTGTATGTTTTTTTTCATGACTGTAAATGACCTATGAGTTGGGCTCACCGGGCTTTGGAATACATGCTAATATACATGTAATATGTATGTCCTCAAAGTTATACAATCATTAGACAAATGAACTTCGCACCGGTAAGGTCTATTCAGGTGTACTGGAGAGGAGGCTACGCCGGATAGTCGAACCTCGGATTCAGAAGGAACAGTGTGGTTTTCGTCCTGGTCGTGGAACTGTGGACCAGCTCTATACTCTCGGCAGGGTCCTTGAGGGTGCATGGGAGTTTGCCCAACCAGTCTACATGTGCTTTGTGGACTTGGAGAAGGCATTCGACCGTGTCCCTCGGGAAGTCCTGTGGGGAGTGCTCAGAGAGTACGGGGTATCGGACTGTCTGATTGGGACGGTCTGCTCCCTGTATGATCAGTGTCAGAGCTTGGTCCGCATTGCCGGCAGTAAGTCGGACACGTTTCCAGTGAGGGTTGGACTCCGTCAAGGCTGCCCTTTGTCACCGATTCTGTTCATAACTTTTATGGACAGAATTTCTAGGCAGAGTCAAGGCGTTGAGGGGATCCGGTTTGGTGGCTGCAGGATTAGGTCTCTGCTTTTTACAGATGATGTGGTCCTGATGGCTTCATCTGGCCTGGATCTTCAGCTCTCACTGGATCGGTTCGCAGCCGAGTGTGAAGCGACTGGGATGAGAATCAGCACCTCCAAGTCCGAGTCCATGGTTCTCGCCCGGAAAAGGGTGGAGTGCCATCTCCTGGTTGGGGAGGAGACCCTGCCCCAAGTGGAGGAGTTCAAGTACCTCGAAGTCTTGTTCACGAGTGAGGGAAGAGTGGAGAGATCGACAGGCGGATCGGTGCGGCGTCAGTAATGCGGACGCTGTATCTATCCGTTGTGGTGAAGAAGGAGCTGAGCCGGAAGGCAAAGCTCTCAATTTACCGGTCGATCTACAATCCCATCCTCACCTATGGTCATGAGCTTTGGGTTATGACCGAAAGGACAAGCTCACAGGTACAAGCGGCCGAAATGAGTTTCCTCCGCCGGGTGGCGGGGCTCTCCCTTAGAGATAGGGTGAGAAGCTCTGTCATCCGGGGGGAACTCAAAGTAAAGCCGCTGCTCCTCCACATCGAGAGGAGACAGATGAGGTAGTTCGGGCATCTGGTCAGGATGCCCCTTCGGACGCTTCCCCGGGGAGGTGTTTAGCGCACACCCGACCGGTAGGAAGCCACGGGGAAGACCCAGGACACGTTGGGAAGACTATGTCTCCCGGCTGGTCTGGGAACGCCTCGGGATCCCCCGGGAAGAGCTGGAAGAAGTGGCTGGGGAGAGGGAAGTCTGGGCTTCCCTGCTTAGGCTACTGCCCCCGCGACGCGACCTCGGATAAGCGGAAGAATATGGATAGATGGATGGAACTTCGCACCGTAGTGTGGAGACTGTCAGAAAGAATAACAGCACAAGCAAACACGGCAGTAGGGCACGTTTTGCATAATTTCCACCCTTTTGTGTCCAACGGTTTACAAGTAGAAGACCTGGCTTACACAAACTAATACATACAGTCTTGTGACGATTATTTATTTGGATATAAAGCCAGGGCTGAATATATATCACTACTATTACTAGATTTTGCTGATACATAGATTGCATTCCTTGCACACTGCACATATTCAATCAGCAGTTATTCTGGGTCATTGCTGCACATTGTTGAATGTACACAATGTTCAACATCTTATATGCAGCCCCTCTATAACAAGGTGCCTTACTGAGGTGGTTCCCTGTGGCTCAAATTGCAACAAATCCAAAAGAACACCTGGGGGTTCTGATTTACCATTAGAGAGAGGCTTTTATCCGCACAGCTATAAACTAACTGCATGGAGACTACACGTTTTCTTGCTGTGGCAGGGTTTTTTTTTTTCACAACAGCTTTGATCCGAAGGCCGTACAGTCTTACACATGTCATTGCAACAATAAGCCATATGTCGACATAATGGCTCGTCTTTAATGAACAACGTATGTTGGGTTGCATGCAAGTTTGTGATTTTAATGAGCCACAACATGTTCTGCTCATTGCCTCCTCACTGTGTTCACTGATGTTGCTGTGTTGTTCACTGATGTTGCTGTGTTGTTCACTGAGGAAATAGTCACGTTTTGTGCAGGGAAACATGGTGAGAAGTGTGAAGTGTGTGCATATTAAAAAGAGAACACGTTCTCTAATGTGAAACTAAAAAGAGGAAGTGCAAAGAGCCCTATTGCAGTAAATCTTAATTTGCATGCAAGTTGAGCTGATGATTTAGCAGCCATCTGTGTGTCTGTAATCTCTCATCACATTATTTTATTACCACTTGTGTTCCCTTTATTTGATTAATTATTTCAACTTTAATTAGTTGATTTTTTTCCTTCCCCTCCCTTATGTAAAGATTAAAGTCAAATTGCTGCGTCATGCCTAGAGCACAGGAACTGGCTGCTGGTTTGGCAGAGTCAAGTTTCTGTTTTGTCCTCTCCTTTGTGCAGCCGTTTGTCTTTCTGCTGTGCCCCCATGGTACCAAGCAGAAATGCTGATTCTGTGTGACACCTTTTTGTCACCAGGAAGTGTCACGTGAAGTGTGGTTGTACAAGATGGAGTTAGAAACCAGATAGTGTCACCTTTGGTTAATAGAATATACATTTGGTCCGCCTGTAGCTAGAAAGTCATTAACAGCATGTTAGTCCTTACCATGGCAACCCCACTTTGCTTGTTCAAGTTGTTTGTACTATTGGTGGACCAGCCTGGACACCCCTACACACATATGCTTTTGCTACTTTTTCATAGATACAGTTTATGTTGACAACCTTTGTGGACCAATTCATCAAGTCCACTGTCTTCTAATTATTGGTTAAAAACGGTCGCTTAAGTTGATATTGACATACTGTACAGGTTGACCACTTTGGTCGACAAAAACAATTGTAGTGGTAGTTTACCTGAAAAATCGCTCCATTAAAGGCCTACTGAAATGCGATTTTCTTATTTAAACGGGGATAGCAGGTCCATTGTATGTGATAAAGTTCGCAACTTTTGGTCGCTGATAAAAAAAGCCTTGCCTGTACCGGAAGTAGCAGACGAGTAGCGTGACGTCACAGGTTGTGGAGTTCCTCACATCTGCACATTGTTTACAATCATGGCCACCAGCAGCGAGAGCGATTCGTACCGAGAAAGCGACGATTTCCCCATTAATTTGAGTGAGGATGAAAGATTCGTGGATGAGGAAAGGGAGAGTGAAGGACTCGAGGGCAGTGGGAGCGATTCAGATAGGGAAGATGCTGTGAGAGGCGGGTGGGACCTGATATTCAGCTGGGAATGACTAAAACAGTACATAAACACAAGACATATATATAAATAAATATAATAAATGATAAATGGGTTGCACTTGTATAGCGCTTTTCTACCTTCAAGGTACTCAAAGCGCTTTGACACTACTTCCACATTTACCCATTCACACACACATTCACACACTGATGGAGGGAGCTGCCATGCAAGGCGCTAACCAGCACCCATCAGGAGCAAGGGTGAAGTGTCTTGCTTAGGACACAACGGACATGACGAGGTTGGTACTAGGTGGGGATTGAACCAGTGACCCTCGGGTTGCGCATGGCCACTCTCCCACTGCGCCACTCTACTCTATTAGCCACAACACAACCAGGCTTATATTTAATATGCCACAAATTAATCCCGCATAACAAACACCTCCCCCCTCCCGTCCATATAACCCGCCGATACAACTCAAACATCTGCACAACACACTCAATCCCACAGCCCAAAGTACCGTTCACCTCCCCAAAGTTCATATAGCACATATATTTCCCCAAAGTCCCCAAAGTTACGTATGCGACATGCACATAGCGGCACGCACGTACGGGCAAGCGATCAAATGTTTGGAAGCCGCAGCTGCGTACTCACGGTACCGCGTCTGCGTATCCAACTCAAAGTCCTCCTGGTAAGAGTCTCTGTTGTCCCAGTTCTCCACAGGCCAATGGTAAAGCTTGACTGTCAACTTTCGGGAACAATGAAACACCGGCTGTGTTTGTGTTGCTGCAGTCGGCCGCAATACACCACTTCCCACCTACAGCTTTCTTCTTTGCTGTCTCCATTGTTCATTGAACAAATTGCAAAAGATTCACCAACACAGATGTCCAGAATACTGTGGAATTTTGCGATGAAAACAGACGACTTAATAGCTGGCCACCATGCTGTCCCAAAATGTCCTCCACAATTCGTGACGTCACGCGCTGACGTCATCATACCGAGACGTTTTCAGCAGGATATTTCGCGCAAAATTTAAAATTGCACTTTAGTAAGCATTGGCATGTGTTGCAATGTTAAGATTTCATCATTGATATATAAACTATCAGACTGCGTGGTCGGTAGTAGTGGGTTTCAGTAGGCCTTTAAAACATACACACATTGACCTTTTGCTCAGTGCAAAGTAAGCTTCAAAATAATAGCAAGGCAACATTTACCTGGATTCTACCACGCCAACTAACAAAA
Organism: Nerophis lumbriciformis; assembly: GCF_033978685.3. NCBI lineage: Eukaryota > Metazoa > Chordata > Actinopteri > Syngnathiformes > Syngnathidae > Nerophis > Nerophis lumbriciformis. Next base: position 16,368,184 of record NC_084557.2, on the reverse strand, counting down.
TGCACCCGTTTAAATAAAAGATTTGCTCATAAACAAAAGCTTGACTGGAATTGTCGTAAAGGCATACACAACATTAGATAAGAGTACTATATTTGGAAAAAAAAATACAAACACTATGATAATAACATACTGTGCAAACAAATGTTAAAAAATATATCTCCCTTTGTCCTTATGTCTCATACCAAAGTCACAAGCAAATCTGCAAGCAATGGCTGTTTTTGGCTATGTCGACAACGCTTATGTCGACGTGAGTCAACCAAGCCGAGGGGCGTCAACATAAACAGGTTCAACTGAAATTATCTGTTTATCAGTTGGGTCATTTATATGGATGTGCCCATCGATCGACCACCGATTCGTATTGGCTGAAGTTTCTTCTTCAATTTCGTTTTCGCTACCTGCCTCCACACTACAACCATCCGTTTCAATACATGCGTAATCTGTTGAATCGCTTAAGCCGCTGGAATCCGAGTCTGAATCCGAGCTAATGTCGCTATACCTTGCTGTTCTATGCGCCATGTTTGTTTGTGTTGGCATCACTGTGTGACGTCACAGGAAAATGGACGGGTGTATGTAACGATGGTTAAAATCAGGCACTTTGAAGCTTTTTTTTAGGGATATTGCGTGATGGGTAAAACTTTGAAAAAAAATTCGAAAAATAAAATAAGCCACTGGGAACTGATTTTTAATGGTTTTAACCCTTCTGAAATTGTGATAATGTTCCCCTTTAAGGTCAAAAACCAAATGATTTAAAAATAAGTAGTTCTGCTTTTGTTTAGTTCATGTGTACTATTGTTTTTGTCAAACTATTGTAGTACTAAAAGAGAAGAAGGAACTATTTTAAATATTGCGTTGTATTGTCAAAAGCACTCACTTTATATACATTTAAACATATTTACAGTTAATACATGTGATCGGTATTAGCCAATCTCACTCATGGAAGATCGGTATCTGGATCGGCAGCCTAAAACCGTGATCGGCGTTCCTACTCATTTAACTTCAGACCTGTTCTTGTGGCTATGAATTTCAGGGGGAGCCTTAGAGCAAATAAAATCCAATTGTTGCCACTTTAACGAGACGCTGTCTGTCGCAATACATCGTCTTTCTTTCTTTATATATCTCTTTCTCAGCGTGTTATTCTCTCAGGCTCAGCTTGGCAAGCTGAAGGGTTCTCTATGCATTCCAGCTCCGTGCTGAGAATGTGGGCTCCAGAGTCTCGTCAGAAAGGCTCATTCATACTGAAAACAAGAATCCTGCAGGACACAATGATCTTGTTTGAGTTCTAGTGTGCTGTTTGATGGAGCGCCTCATTTACCATCTATTTACTTCATCCATAATGTAGCAGTGTTCAGTGTTAATGAATATCGGTGCACAAATCAATAGAGAGACCGTTTTTAAAGATTAGTCAACTATATTTTCATTTGAATGATTACCTCTGCCAAGGATGTTGCTTGTTTTTTTTAGCAGTATCAGACACTAAATACATCAATACCTTCATTTGTAATTACAAATATTAATTTGTGTAGTTCACACACTGCATTTAAGTCAACTGGAATATAGGATGTACTAGGAGTTTGCAAGGTTACACAAAACCTTTTAGTTGAAAATACAGGTACAGACCGACTTCATGTAAAATTAAACGGTGCCATATTTCGATACTTTTGTTGCTTATGACATCACATCCAAATGGATGCTAGGCACAGGCTTAAAAATGTGGCCAGGAAACAAGCACTCAAGCAGCCCTCAGAACTGACTCAACCAAACTGCCTCTATGTAATGTTGCAATTTTGAATGCCAAAAAAACAAAGTATGCCTGATAGAAAACAGTCAAATGTACAATTAGGCTTCACTTTTCCAAATTGCGCCAGCTCGATGTTAATTTGCCATATAAATGCAACTAATTAGCATTAGCAATTTTACATGGCAATATCAACACCTCTAAATTTGGTCATGAAAACTACAACTAAAATGGACGCTACAATCAAACCGCAAGTGTATAGGAAGGACAGTACTTACAGTACAAACACTTTGTAGGGTGCAACATAAGACAAGACTATTTATCTATACATTCACGTGCACGTATTTATTAAAAATGTTTAGTTTTTCATTAAGTTTTAATTCTGTTACTGTATGTAAAAACGTGCACTGCAACAACATAATTTCCCCACTGTGAGATAAATAAAAGTCTATCCTATCGTACTAAGAAAACAAGATATAACAACTGGACAACACAGTTATCATAATCAGCTCATTGTTAAGATCTAAGAGGGGACCCATGATGATTTTAATCTACATTTAAAACACATCCTTGTGGACCAGTTAATATGCTTTGGTGTAAATTTTGCTCCACAGTCACTTTTATAACCCGTTTTTTGAGTCTGTCTGCAAGATGTTTGATTGGGAAGGCATTCCCTGATTCTAAAAAACCCCACCTGACCCTCCCCAAAAGTATCATTATTTATCTTTTGAAAATGTACAACTTAAAGGCCTACTGAAACCCACTACTACAGACCACGCAGTCTGATAGTTTATATATCAATGATGAAATGTAAACATTGCAACACATGCCAATACGGCCGGGTTAGCTTACTAAAGTGCAATTTTAAATTTTGCGCGAAATATCCTGCTGAAAACGTCTCGGTATGATGACGCCAGCACGTGACGTCACGGATTGTAGAGGACATTTTGGGACAGCATGGTGGCCAGCTATTAAGTCGTCTGTTTTCATCGCAAAATTCCACAGTATTCTGGACATCTGTGTTGGTGAATCTTTTGCAATTTGTTCAATGAACAATGGAGACAGCAAAGAAGAAAGCTGTAGGTGGGAAGCGGTGTATTGCGGGCGGCTGCAGCAACACAAGCACAGCCGGTGTTTCATTGTTTACATTCCCGGAAGATGACAGTCAAGCTTTACCATTGGCCTGTGGAAAACTGGGACAACAGAGATTCTTACCAGGAGGACTTTGAGTTGGATGCGCAGACGCGGTACCGTGAGTACGCATGCAGCTGCGGCTTCCAAACATTTGATCGCTTGCCCGTACGTGCGTGCCGCTACGTGCATGTCACGTACGTAACTTTGGGGAAATATATGTGCTGTATGAACTTTGGGAAGGTGAACAGTACTTTGGGCTGTGGGATTGAGTGTGTTGTGCAGGTGTTTGAGTTGTATTGGCGGGTTATATGGACGGGAGGGGGAAGGTGTTTGTTATGCGGGATTAATTTGTGGCATATTAAATATAAGCCTGGTTGTGTTGTGGCTAATAGAGTATATATATGTCTTGTGTTTATTTACTGTTTTAGTCATTCCCAGCTGAATATCAGGTCCCACCCGCCTCTCACAGCATCTTCCCTATCTGAATGGCTCCCACTGCCCTCTAGTCCTTCACTCTCACTTTCCTCATCCACAAATCTTTCATACTCGCTCAAATTAATGGGGAAATCGTCGCTTTCTCGGTCCGAATCGATCTCGCTGCTGGTGGCCATGATTGTAAACAATGTGCAGATGTGAGGAGCTCCACAACCTGTGACGTCACGCGCATATCGTCTGCTACTTCCGGTACAGGCAAGGCTTTTTTTATCAGCGACCAAAAGTTGCGTACTTTATCGTCGATGTTCTCTACTAAATCCTTTCAGCAAAAATATGGCAATATCGCGAAATTATCAAGTATGACACATAGAATGGACCTGCTATCCCCGTTTAAATAAGAAAATCACATTTCAGTAGGCCTTTAAATATATACAGTATCTTGATGTCGTCACCGCCGTCTTTTTTCCAGACACATTTGAAAATAAACAAACATGTGTTAGACAATGCATACATTCCTAAAGTGGCAATATATATGTATCGAAATATAGTACTAAAGTATTGGTGAGAAAAAAATCTATGTTAGTAAGAAAAATGCTGCAAATGCATTGCTAGAACAGGTGGCCATCAATCACTGTCAATAAAATATGACCTTGTCAACCTTTAAAAATCTTTGTTTCATCCTCTGTTTGTGACAGGAGCTGCATGGTTTTTACTCTTTTTGGATCAACACACAAGCATCTCACTCAGAAGGGTTTGTGAGAGTTTCTCATGAGGGTATTTTTGGAACTCAGGAGGAAGTACTTTTGCTCAGCGGATGGGAATCTAAGGCCTATTTTTGGAGGTAAATGGAAAAAGGCTTAAAATGGAAACAAATACATGCTTGAAAGTGATAACTTGTAGCATTATAGCAGGGAATTGAACATTTCATTCGCTTTAGTGCCCCTGCTGTAATACACTAGAAAGTCACTACTTGTCAGTTTCAACTCAACATACATTTGTCCCCTGCTGGCTGTGAAAGAGCTTAAGGCTGGGCCGATAACACGATATCAATATATATTGCGATAGACACATACTCGATATCAATATCAAATGCGTTCGATAAAATATTTGATATATATTTATATTTTTGGTCGGGAAAAAAAATGAAATTATGAAGCAAGATTCGTTCCATGGAGTCACTCGCGCTTTGGGAACCCAGCGAACAGGAAACAGGAAGTCTCACTGAGCAATGGGAGGGACACGCTAACAGCGTGCACAAAAAGGGCCTCGCTAGGAAGAAGCACCGCAAAGTAACCAAAATTAAGAGGAAAAAAGATTATTGCAATGTGGGAATGTTTCACACAAAAAGGAGCAAGTATGCTGAAATTGTTGGAAAGTGGCGGCAACAAAAAAGTCTAAACTAAATCCCCCATAGCAGTTTGAAAAATCTGCACTCCAAGATGTTTGATATCTATTCAAGTACATTTTTTCTGAAAGTGATTGAGAATCAATTTTATTGTTTACTTTTAGGCTAATTAAAAATGATTGACCTTTCAATTAAAATGGTAGAAAATAAAGTTTTTTTTGTGTTTTAACGGGTTACTTGCATTACTGTTTGTATTATTATTACACATTATAATTATATGTGTGTTTAATTTGGTCTCAAACATTAATATTGTTTGTCGGCAATAATGTGTGGCATAATATATTGTCCTGCAAAATCGTGATGTGGGATCAGAGCCAAGGATGTCGTTCTGGCTTGCGCAGCCCTTTGAGACACTTGTGATTAAGGGCTATATAAATAAACTTTGATTGATTGATTGATTGAGCTAAAATGCTGATCTGTCTGAGCACGCTCTCGCTGGCGTCACACGTCCAAACAGGCACCGCCTTTTAAAGGCACACACCCATACACTCTGTTCTCGTGAAACATCTTCAAACTGCAAATATAAGATATTTGACGTTTTGTTTTTTAAGTACCGCATTAATTATTGTCCCTAATAATTATGTTAGTAATTCAATTTATTTTTGGGAAAGTAACGTGTACTTATAATGAATAATTTTTTTTGAAGTGAAGTGAATTATATTTATATAGCGCTTTTCTCTAGTGACTCAAAGCACTTTATATAGTGAAACCCAATATCTAAGTTACATTTAAACCAGTGTGGGTGGCACTGGGAGCAGGTGGGTAAAGTGTCTTGCCCAAGGACACAACAGCAGTGACTAGGATGGCGGAAGCGGGGATCGAACCGGCAACCCTCAAGTTGCTGGCACAGCCGCTCTACCAACCGAGCTATATATATACTATATATAAAGTAATTTGTCAAACATTGCTCAAGAGGAAGTACCTTTGCTCAATGGACTAAAATTTAAGTTAAAAATGAAAATGAATAAATGTTAGAAATTAACAAGAAATAGTATTACAGCACAAAATTCTACATTCCATGTATTGTCATTTTTGTGTTTTCATACCTACATTTGGTTTTCCAGTGTCCATGCACACTTAATGTAACTATTGGTCATACGCCGTGTGCCTTCCGTACACAAGGGGGGCGCTTATTTCCTTTAAGCACGGATTTGTATTGCTTTTTCGGTTGAGAATGACACATACTTGCCAACCTTGAGACCTCCGATTTCGGGAGGTGGGGGGTGGGGGGCATGGTCGGAGGCGTGGTCGGGGGTGGGGCGGGGGCGTGGTTAAGAGGGGAGGAGTATATTTACAGCTAGAATTCACCAAGTCAAGTATTTTATATATAAGAAATACTTGACTTGAGGGACGGCGTGGCGCAGTGGAAGAGTGGCCGTGCGCGACCCGAGGGTCCCTGGTTCAATCCCCACCTAGTACCAACCTCGTCATGTCCGTTGTGTCCTGAGCAAGACACTTCACCCTTGCTCCTGATGGGTGCTGGTAGCTCCTTGCATGGCAGCTCCCTCCATCAGTGTGTGAATGTGTGTGTGAATGGGTAAATGTGGAAGTAGTGTCAAAGCGCTTTGAGTACCTTGAAGGTAGAAAAGCGCTATACAAGTACAACCCATTTATCATTTATCATTTATGACTTTCAGTGAATTCTAGCTATGTATATATATATATATATATATATATATAAAAAGAGAAATAAGAGAAATACTTGAATACTCATTGTTGAGTTAAGGGTTGAATTGTCCAGCCTTGTTCTATTCTCTGTCACTATTTTTCTAACCATGCTGAACACCCTCTCTGATGATGCATTCTGCTTCGTCTCCTTGTTGTGTGCGCAGTTGTGCACTGCACTCTCTAAAAGCCGTAGATGTTATTGTCACATATGAGGGGCGGCGTGGCGAAGTTGGTAGAGTGGCCGTGCCAGCAATCGGGGGTTCAATCCCCACCTTCTACCATCCTAGTCAAGTCCGTTGTGTCCTTGGGCAAGACACTTCACCCTTGCTCCTGATGGCTGCTGGTTAGCGCCTTGCATGGCAGCTCCCGCCATCAGTGTGTGAATGTGTGTGTGAATGGGTGAATGTGGAAATACTGTCAAAGCGCTTTGAGTACCTTGAAGGTAGAAAAGCGCTATACAAGTATAACCCATTTATCATTTATATGCATGTACAGTAGATGGCAGTATTGTCCTGTTTAAGAGTGTCACAACATTGCTGTTTACGGCAGACGAACTGCTTTACGGTAGACGAAAACGTGACTGCTGTTGTTGTGTGTTGTTGCCGCGCTGGGAGGACGTTAATGAAACTGCCTAACAATAAACCCACATAAGAAACCAAGAACTCGCCCTCGATCATTCTACAGTTATAACGTGATTGGGCAGGCACGCTGTTTATATTGTGGGAAAGCGCATGTGAAAACAGGCTGTCGACACGTCACTCAGGTCCGCATGGATCTGGAGGGGGCGTGGCCTCCAGCTCCGCCTGAATTTCGGGAGATTTTCGGGAGAAAATTTGTCCCGGGATGTTTTCGGGAGAGGCACTGAATTTCGGGAGTCTCCCGGAAAATCCGGGAGAGTTGGCAAGTATAGAATGACATCACATCATAACGAGGCATCTGCGGCTCCTTACTAGTCAACAGCACAGTCCTTGTAACGGATATCTGCTGTAATATTGGCGTATATTAGAAATAATAAGTCTCTAATAGCTATGCTGATGTTAAATAGCAGACAGCATCAAGTAATGATCATAGACTAAGACCCTACTACCAAAGAAGGTCTCAGAGCAGATCGATGCAGGTCTGGTGGGAGAGAGTTGTTTTCAAATGAATTTTCGGACTGAGAATCATGGAAACAAAACGTTCAAACGTATAGGAGTTCATTCAAAAGGCTGCGTGGATTGATGGAAGGAGTTTTAAATCTGAAGGAAATGACTGTGCCCCAGTACTACTCCAGAGGGTTGCTATTGCTGTGGACAATCTTGCCAGTTGTACGGAATACAGAGTTGTTGCTCATCAGTTTGTAGTGCACAAATGCTGTGTGAAGAGGTTTGTGTACGCTTTCTTCTTTGCCGTTTCTTTTTCCTGGTTCTTTCTCTTCCATCTCACTCGTATTTTGTGTGTTCTGGAGTCCGAATGAAGCCGCATTCTCCATTGCCTTAGCTACCTTCTTAAATACATTTGTTGCTTTCTTTTTCTCCCATTGATGCACTTTGAAATGTTCCGTTCTTTTAATTTGTGAAAGAAATAAAGTCTCATCTTAATTGTTGCCTGTTTTGATTAAATGGTATCTTCTTCCTGGTTATATCCTGTGCGATCAGACTTGCACATGCGCGTTTTTGCGAAGAGTACCCTTTGGCAGCACACATTCACTCGAGAGAGCTGGTTTCCAATCACATAATCTAGGTGTGTTAGTCCAGTTTTTTAAAGGGGAACATTATCACAATTTCAGAAGGGTTAAAACCATTAAAAATCAGTTCTCAGTGGCTTATTTTATTTTTTCGAAGTTTTTTTCAAAATTTTACTCATCACGCAATATCCCTAAAAAGAAAGCTTCAAAGTGCCTGATTTTAACCATCGTTATATACACCCGTCCATTTTCCTGTGACGTCACACAGTGATGCCAATACAAACAAACATGGCGGTTAGAACAGCAAGGTATAGCGACATTAGCTCGGATTCAGACTCGGATTTCAGTGGCTTAAGCGATTCAACAGATTGCGCATGTATTGAAACGGATGGTTGTAGTGTGGAGGCAGGTAGCGAAAACGAAATTGAAGAAGAAACTGAAGCTATTGAGCCATATCGGTTTGAACTGTATGCAAGCGAAACCGACGAAAACGACACGACAGCCAGCGACTCAAGAGAAAGCGAGGACGAATTCGGCGATCGCCTTCTAACCAACGATTGTTATGTGTTTGTTTGGCATTAAAGGAAACTAACAACTATGAACTAGGTTTACAGCATATGAAATACATTTGGCAACAACATGCACTTTGAGAGGGCAGACAGCCCAGTTTTCATCAATTAATATATTCTGTAGACATACCCTCATCCGCTCTCTTTTCCTGAAAGCTGATCCGTCCAGTCCAGTTGGAAATGCATCTGCTTTGAGTGTCGCAGGATATCCACACATTCTTGCCATCTCTGTCGTAGCATAGCTTTCGTCGGTAAAATGTGCGGAACAAACGTCCAATTTCTTGCCACTTTCGCATCTTTGGGCCACTGGTGCAACTTGAATCCGTCCCTGTTCGTGTTGTTACACCCTCCGACAACACACCGACGAGGCATGATGTCTCCAAGGTACGGAAAACAGTCGAAAAAACGGAAAATAACACAACTGATTTGACTCGGTGTTTGTAATGTGTTTGAGAAAATGGCGGATTGCTTCCCGAGAGCGAATAATAGAAAGGCGTTTAATTCGCCAAAATTCACCCATTTAGAGTTCGAAAATCGGTTAAAAAAATATATGGTCTTTTTTCTGCAACATCAAGGTATATATTGACGCTTACATAGGTCTGGTGATAATGTTCCCCTTTAAAAGCCAAACATGACCAGTTTAAGGTGTTTCCATGGGTTGCAGGATGCTTCTTTAGAGCCAAATTATTTGAGAAATGAGACTAGTTTAGTGCATGGAAACGTCGTCAGTGAGACGTGCTGATTGGAAGGACAGCCTATTGATTGACACATTTGGAAGCTGCTGCCCGGCGGCTGTGATCTGTTTTCCGAGGTGGACAGTTAGGTCACAGGGGGGTGAAGAAAGAGGAGGGTTAATGCAGGCCAGAGGACATAACCTAAAAAGGAAGCACAATGAAAAGGGGGAAGTAAAAGAGGGACTACTGTTGTGTGCTCTGTATGAAAATTGATCCCTTTTCTTGCCATGTACTGCTACTTATAGGCGAATTGCACTTTTTTGAAATTTTGTCTATATTTCACAATCTTTATGTAAGACAAGAACACATATGTTTTTCTTTTTTAATGCATTGTAACGCAAAAATAAACGCTAGCACGAGTCAGCTAACAATGGAGGTAATGGGCTTTGCTCTATTCCGCCTATAGAGTGCTCTAAATAAATCCAAAAACATCCATCATGCTGTAAATATGAATTTAATGCAAAGGTGTGAATCTTTGGGCACTTAAAGATTAGATCTGATTCCGATTCCCGGAGCGACGATTTGATTCAACACAATTCTCAATTCAAACCAATTCTTGCAATGTATTATTTGACATAATAATTGTAATGAACCTTTTTCAAAACAGGTTACAGGTTAGAAAAGCTCATCATCAAAAACCACTTTTTTATCAATTTAGAATCGGAATGAATGTCTTTTTGTACACCCCTAATGTAATGTAGGAACAGGCACATGTCATATTAACATATCTTGTTCATTTTAAGCATACGGCGGAGCAATTTCACAGACTCATCACAACGTTCGTTATTTCTTTCAACAACAACTACTAATCGTGGCAGACATCATAAGAGCCAGCAACAACTACTTTGGGACAAATGATGATCCAGAACCTTATATATTGAGCCTGAATTTTAGGAGGATGAGCTACAAGTTTTGGGTGATAAGCAGATCCAGCAAGTGGCACTATTGCTAAAGGCTAAACAAGAAATACAACTACAAACATAATCAGACAATCACTTACTGTACAATGTCTGCTCTCACTGGGATGCCAATTTATGGGATGTTGATATCTTCCCGTTAAGATGAAAAATTAATCATAATCCTCACGCAGGTAAAAAAAAATAAAAATAGCCGCGAACAATCGTCTTTAAGTTACTTTCTCGCTATATCCGGGTCGTAGTTTAATGTCAAAGTTGACCAACTTCTCGGTGTGTAGCCCAAACCTTCAACTATACAAGTGAGGGGCATGATTTATAATCTAAAATGAACTTTTACCAACTCAGAGGCGCTCACTGGCTCAATATGTCAATCACTGCATAAGTTAGTTAGCTCTCTGTGAATTGTGAGGGCACTAGAACAAGCTAGTCAGATTACTTCTAGACCTCCACCCCAGATCCCACCTCACTCTTATCCACTTCTCCAAAGTGGGCTGGCTCAGGGTGGAGGACTGAGTAAAACAACTTGCACTGAGCCTAGTCTATAAAATCCGCTACACCTCCCTGATACCGAAGTACATGTCAAACTACTTCCTTAACGTAAATGACCGCCATAACCACAACACCAGGGGGAGCTCCACTAACCACGTTAAACCCAGATTCCGAACTAACAAAGGTCTTAACTCATTCTCTTTCTATGCCACATCAATGTGGAATGCGCTCCCAACAGGTATAAAAGAAAGGGCATCTCTATCCTCCTTCAAAACCGCAATAAAAGTTCACCTCCAGGCAGCTACAACCCTAAACTAACACCCTCCGCGGATTGTTAATAATCAAATGTAAACAATCAAATGCAGATACTTTTTCTTATGCTTTCTGATCTCTCTCTGTCTCTCTCTCTTTCTCTCTCTCTCTCTCTCTCTCTCTACCCACTACTTGCTGTCCATATCCTACCAAGTCAGACCTACACTGTTCCAATATCCATTTCTCTGTTCTCAATTGTTGATGACTGATGATAACAACCAAACCTAACCCCCCCCACCCTCCACACCCCGGATTGTAAATAATGTAAATGATTCAATGTGATTATCTTGTGTGATGACTGTATTACAAATGATAAATGGGTTATACTTGTATAGCGCTTTTCTACCTTCAAGGTACTCAAAGCGCTTTGACAGTATTTCCACATTCACCCATTCACACACACATTCACACACTGATGGCAGGAGCTGCCATTCAAGGCACTAACCAGCAGCCATCAGGAGCAAGGGGTGAAGTGTCTTGCCCAAGGACACAACGGTCGTGACTAGGATGGTAGAAGGTGGGGATTGAACCCCAGTAACCAGCAACCCTCCGAATGCTGGCACGGCCACTCTACCAACTTCGCCATTATGATGATAGTATATATCTGATAGTATATATCTGTATCATGAATCAATTTAAGTGGACCCCGACTTAAACAATTTGAAAAACGTATTCGGGTGTTACCATTTAGTGGTCAATTGTACGGAATATGTACTTCACTGTGCAACCTACTAATAAAGTCTCAATCAATCAATCAAAACTAAAAGTAGTTTCTCGGCGTTAGTTCTCATAACAACAATGTCACTATTGGTTAATATGCAGGTTACAAGATGTACATGGAGTATTGTTGGTGGTTTTTGGAGGGCATTTTGGGTGCAATAAATGACTCCTATTAGCTTCATTGTTAGACATCTCATATTTTCCGTATATTACAAGTTTAAATTGCATTAAAAAAGGAAAAAAATATGTGTCCTTGGCTTACATAGGGTTTGTAAAAGGCTAAATTCCAAAAAAGTGCAGTCCCCCTTTAACTCTGTTTAATCTTATCAGATATAATGGTTAATAAATAATTGTCAGTATTAACCCTTGGCTGAACGTACAGACCAGCTGTTATGCTTAGGGCTACGCTTTTTTAGATTAAGGAAAACCTCCCCTTCCTCTCTTTTGTGGGGTTATTAAAGATCCCCACTCCCCGTCCCCTATGTGGCTTGCCCTCATTAGACACGGGCAATAGCACATGTTCAGATCATGCTAAAAGCTTATCATCACATAGTGGGGCTGCGCAGAGAGCATGCTGGGAGCTTGGGATAGAAGGGGAGGCACTTTGCCACATGTATACGCTTCATGAGGTGAACTTCAGGGAACCCTGGCCCGCACACTGCTCAAATATAATCTAATTGTAATAGCAGTTATAATATGAGTTTGAATATAGCCACTGTGGTTATTTGGTTCTGCTCTTTATGCATTAACACTGGGGGTGTAACGATACATGTATTCGTATTTGCTACAAAGGTGTACCGAAATCCCACGCGATACTCATAAAAAATTAAGGTCAAGTAATGTTTCTTGCATGTTTATTTACTCAATAATGAAATACAAGCAAGCAGTCACCAAAGGTGAAGTATTCGCTGCAAGAGTGTAGATTGAGACATGCGGGACACCTCAACATGCCTGGGGATTACCACAACATTGAAAGAGCTACGGGGCAGCACGGTGGTAGAGGGGTTAGTGCGTCTGCCTCACAATATGAAGGTCCTGAGCAGTCCTGGGTTCAATCCCGGGCTCGGGATCTTTCTGTGTGGAGTTTGCATGTTCTCCCCGTGACTGCGTGGATTCCCTCCGGGTACTCTGGCTTCCTCCCAACTCCAAAGACATGCATCTGGGAATAGGTTGATTGGTAACACTAAATGATCCCTAGTGTGTGAATGTGAGTGTGAATGTTGTCTGTCTATCTGTGTTGGCCCTGTGAGGAGGTGGCGACTTGTCCAGGGTGTACCCCGCCTTCCGCCCGATTGTAGCTGAGATAGGCTCCAGCGACCCCGAAGGGATTAAGCGGTAGAAATTGGATGGATGGATGGATGAAAGAGCTACTTCAGAAGCATGAAGCCCAGTGACCAGCGGGAGTTATTCATAGGTAGTAGTAGTATATGTAGAATATATTTATATTATGTATATATTATATTATTTATTATTATTACTGTCTATTGTGAGCGAACTGTGGTGCTGAATTTTCCCCAGGGATCAATAAAGTACTTTCTATTCTATTCTATTCTAGTGCTAAGCAGACAGAGCTTGGAAACACTCTTTTGTCGTTTGGTAAAACTTCGCCTTCCCGGTGAATTACATAAATCAGGTGTGTCCAAAGTGCAGCCCAGATGCTGTTTGTGGGCTTAGTTCATTTTGATTGGCACATGGTGCATTGTAGAAATAAAGTAAACAAAAAAGCCCAGCAGAAACCAAAAAATAGTGCAAAAATGTGTAATGTAATGTAATTTTTATAATCAGGGATGCACAATAGTTTTTTTCAAGCTGATACAATACCAATTGCTATCTGCTTTCCAAGAACAATACCAATAACGATAACTTCCTTATGTCTATACTTTCTTTTAAATATGAATTTAACTGTAGTTTGTGCACACCTGGAGGTAAGAAAGACTCAAACAACGGTGAATTTGACAAACTGTACCTGTAAATGTGTTCTAACTAAATGTGAATCTCTACTATTATAGGGCTAATATCACACATTCATAAATCAGTAGTGAATCATATGTGCTTATTTTCTTCAGTTATCAGTGTATGCAGATGAATGAATTTTTGCGCAGAGAATTCCTTCTCTTAAATGAGTAAAATAAGGAGCGGAATGTGCGTGTATGTCTTCATGAATATGCAGAATATACTGTATGCTGATCATCAGAATGCCCACAATACTGGGAGGAGAAGATGTAAATATAATTATCCAGCACGCACATTTTGATTTATAGCAAGGCTTATACTGTTCTGTAGGCGCTATTTTGCGTCTTTATTTAGTATGTCTGAAAAGTATGTGAAAACTGACACAGTTACACACACGGCTGTCAGAAAGGAGCAAAAACAGTAGATGGACAGAAAATCCTTCGTCCTATGTTTGTGTGTGTCAACATATTTAGACTGTCGGAAATAAAAAAATATATATATACGTATTGGTTATTTAGCAATATCACTTTATATCTGTTGGATAACTTAAGGGGCTGAATAAAACAAATGTAATTGAAGCGTGTTCGTTTCTGCTATCGTGTGTTTTTAAACGTTGTTCATTTTTTCATTTAGGAAATATATTATACAGTACTATATCTCCCATGTTAAAAAAAAAAAAAAAAGTATTTCGTTATGCATTTTCCTGCATTCGGATCATTCCAGACGCATGAATGAGCTGTTGGGTTGTGCGCCTCCCTGCAGAGCGCATTGTCAGTGTGTTTAAAAATAGTTTCTGTTGTCTCGATTGCATTTCTATATTGCAGAAATTTTTTTACATATTGTATAAGCTGCTAGTTCATCAACATCGCACACATGTTGTAGACAATAGTAACAAAGAATTTGGAGTATTTCCATGACCACAGCCAGTAGTACACACAAACCCTCATTTAAATAACGCGGCCTGACCAGTTATCATTTGCATATACAATCTTAGTACTGTAGATCACATGCAACACACCCACTAATAGTATACTTAACTTTATTAGCTTACACACAGTGTTTAGCACATGGTATTTGAATCTTTGTAGATCAGGCCCAAAATGTCTTCCTTTGAAACAGTAAAGAATACCCACACAATCGGCAGCATGGTTGTTTACACTACGAGTGTCTAGATCCGATATCAGCAAAAAAACAAGTATCTGATGATATCAGCTTGCATATAAAACCTCTGATATAAGCTCCAATGCAAGCAGTCCTGCTCGTGCAAGGCTGGGCAGGAGGTTAACATCGAAATGTCCTCCAAAAAGCTCACAAGGTTGGTCTTTTATTGTATAATGGGGAAGTAATTAAAGGTAAACATGGTAAGCTACACTGTAGGCTACTGTACACAACAGCTAAGTACACAACAGCAGACAAGCTTGACATATGTAAAAGGTGTCCGTAATTGAATAATATTGCTGTCTAAATCATAACATATATCAGTATAAACAAGTATGAATCATTTTAGTTGCATATTACTTAAAAAGACAAAGTATCCAAAGCAGAAGCGTATTAGAAAGTATCCAGTAACAAACGTGTCCATATCATTCAACTTACTGGGTCATAAACTTAACTTAATTAAGTATTGTGACCACTAGGTGTTGCCAAAAAAAATACCACCACACATGTCTTTGTAATTGAAGACCGCATAAGTAAATTCTCAGTTAATGAATAGGTTAGTGTTTTTAATAACTTCCATTGTTCTCTGTTTGAGTATTTTCACTTGATCAAGCCTTTTCTAACATTCCACACTACAACATGATTAATGGCCTACTGAAACCCACTACTACCGACCACGCAGTCTGATAGTTTATATATCAATGATGAAATCTTAACATTGCAACACATGCTAATACGACCAGGTTAGCTTAATAAAGTGCAATTTTAAATTTTGCGCGAAATATCCTGCTGAAAACGTCTCGGTATGATGACGTCAGCGCGTGACGTCACGGATTGTGGAGGACATTTTGGGACAGCATGGTGGCCAGCTATTAAGTCGTCTGTTTTCATTGCAAAATTCCACAGTATTCTGGACATCTGTGTTGGTGAATCTTTTGCAATTTGTTCAATGAACAATGGAGACAGCAAAGAAGAAAGCTGTAGGTGGGGAGCGGTGTATTGCGGCTGACTGCAGCAACACAAACACAGCCGGTGTTTCATTGTTTACATTCCCGGAAGATGACAGTCAAGCTTTACCATTGGCCTGTGGAGAACTGGGACAACAGAGACTCTTACCGGGAGGACTTTGAGTTGGATACGCAGACGCGGTACCGTGAGTACGCATGCAGCTGCGGCTTCCAAACATTTGATCGCTTGCCCGTACGTCCGTGCCCCTATGTGCATGTCACGTACGTAACTTTGGGGACTTTGGGGAAATATATGTGCTGTATGAACTTTGGGGAGGTGAACGGTACTTTGGGCTGTGGGATTGAGTGTGTTGTGCAGGTGTTTGAGTTGTATTGGCGGGTTATATGGACGGGAGGGGGGAGGTGTTTGTTATGCGGTATTAATTTGTGGCATATTAAATATAAGCCTGGTTGTGTTGTGGCTAATAGAGTATATATATGTCTTGTGTTTATTTACTCTTTTAGTCATTCCCAGCTGAATATCAGGTCCCACCCGCCTCTCACAGCATCTTCCCTCGCTGAATGGCTCCCACTGCCCTCTAGTCCTTCACTCTCACTTTTCCTTCACTCTCACTTTCCTCATCCACGAATCCTTTCAGCAAAAATATGGCAATATCGCGAAATTATCAAGTATGACACATAGAATGGACCTGCTATCCCCGTTTAAATAAGAAAATCGCATTTCAGTAAGCCTTTAAGGTACGTGCTCTGGTTGATATGGTATTGGATTAATATCGGTATCGGCCAATAATCAAAACTCCAATATCATTATAGTATCGAAAGTGAACAAGTTGTATCAGGACAATTCTAGTTTACTCTGTAAGCTCAGCGGATGTTGGCCCCAACCCACCTACAGCACAGTATGGGTATTCTCACCTCATTTAAGCATATTTTTCATTTGTTATTGGAGCTATTTTTTAACGTTATCGAATTTATCGGTGTGACATGATAATTCCTCACATTGGCCGGTTCCAATAATTACTGTGAACACTTAGTAATAATTATTAATACCACAAAGCAAAACATACGTGTATTTTTTAATTTATTATAAATATCAAAGTGGCCCCACACATTCAGTGGTGGGAAAAGTTTGGACAGCCGTGACGTAAGCGGACATTGTTCAAGTACAATCTGGTACTATTAATACTGCCATTCAGCCAGTAAGGAAGATACATATATTACAAATAAAATAACAATCAGCTTCATTTTAGAGGAAGCGGTTAAGGTCCGATTTTCCTGCGGTTAGAGCTGGCCGATCATTAGAGGTGGTTGTCATGGAGATGTGTCATGTGTTGACAAGCGTTCTAAGGCTGATATTCCTAATCATTAGTTAATGATGGATTTATTTGTATGCTTGTGAATGGTTGTTGTACTGGGACATGCACATTTAAAAACACAGAATATCCAGAAAATGTCCAAGAAAGAATCCTCATGGTCTTTCCATACAGCAACACCACACAATCAATCAATCAATCAATCAAACTTTATTTATAAGCGCTTTTCATACATTATAGAAATGCAATGCAAAGTGCTTTACAGAGTTAAAAACAATACCCCGATGACCCATATACCCCATTATCACATACGTACGCACGGACACAGATACCAAACACAAACACACACACACACAACATACACACTTATGCAACTATATGGACAAATGATTGCATGGCTGAATACAGAGGAGACATGTGAGTAAACACTATCACAGGAGCCATCTGCACCAGGAGGTCATCAGACCATGGCCACCAGGACACTGACACAAAGTGCCCCTACAAGCATGGCCGATAACCCCTGAGGCAGATGGTTCATCTGAGGAACATTGGAAAATTAAAATAATAAAACTTGTAAAATAGTAAGAACCATGAGTAGAGATAAATAATAAAATACAAGTAAGACAAATGAAGATTATTAGAAAAAATAAAATGAATATACAGTAAATAAATAAATATAACTAAATAAAATCTTATTCAGCAGTTACTTTATTAATATGTGATTCACAACTGATGGAGTTGTATAATGTCAAATTGCTTGCATTATAGCAAGTAATAGTAAATATTGGGATAGCATACTATTATTATCATTATATGATTATTTGCAATGATAGCAGAGGAAATCACAACAACTATAGTTTCAGCATGTGAGTTTATTAATTTATATAGGTTATAAAATCCATTGTTCTTTAAATGATCAGTTTTGTGTCATTTTGTTTGCTCTGTTGTTGTCAAAGTCCTCCTTGATTATTCTGCACAGCAAAAAAAAAAAGAAGGGTTAAATACAAGATCACAATAATCATTAATAGAAGTAAACATTTTCAAATAACATGCAAATGTACACAAAAAACAGCAAAAACTAATGCCAGTATATTGATGCACACGTTTACAGTACTTAATTATTCCGGCCACAGAATAATAGAACATAATTAAGTCAATTAAATGAAAAGATGTTAAGCTGCAAACATTGAAAAAAAGCTACGATCATAAAGCTATCTGCAATGGCCAGATATATGGCTCTCCGTTGGGGTAAAGAGAGGTGCAGAGCACGGAGGTCGCCTAACATTTCTATAGTCGAGGTCTGGTATTTGAACACAAATATATATCACTACTGTCATCCCAGCTTGACATGTCTGCTTTTAGCGGTTTTAAATGAATAAATAAAGCTATGCTTACCTTTTAAAGTCACTCTTTCCGCTCTGCGTAGTGTCGCGATGTTGTATATAATTTTCACAGTTAAGCGTGCAAAGGATCTCGATACATGAAAGGACGCGAAGTGTACACGGATGCAACCTTTCTGCTAATGGGAGAAAAGGGCACAATTGTTGACCGGATTCGAAGGACACGCTGGACTTTTTTAAAAATTGGGACAGCCTTCGTACACCGCGTTGACGTCTGCACCCCACAAATGTGCACTGCAAAGGATGCAGCCGCTGAATTGAGACACATATTTTGAAACTGTGCATTAGCTGGCCTCGTGGCAGCAGGGACAAGTTGAATAACAGGGGTCCCAGTATCGAGGCTTGAGGAACCCCACATGTCAAATTGGTCAGACACAGTTTCAGTATATCCTGTGATTGAGACAGGACCTGAACCAGTTCAGAGCAGTGAGTGAGTACACATAGAGATAAAAATAAATCAACTGATTCATGTCAGGATGTTTTTTCTTCCTACAGAAAGGTTGCTTGAGCACATAAAAAGCACCACAAGGTCTTTTAATTTGTACTCTATTATGTCTGAGAGGACCCATAAGTCTTTTGCTAATTGTTGTATTGTGTGTGGACTGAGGAGTGGGGACAGTGCGGCCACATCTGCTGTCCTTCAATAGCCAAGGTCTTGTGTGTGGAACATGGAAAACACACACAGACACATTATCTGCAGCGTGATTAAAGGGGTGTGACTTGGCATGCTAATATGTTCCCCCAATTCCATTATGTATGAGTTGCATCTGAATAATACTTCTCAAACTAGGACACCCATGCAAATGCAGATTCATGTTTGGCTATTGGGTCTGCATTTCTAGTGGATCCGTGCAGATCTCGTGTGATTTAATTTAATTCCACAAGCTGTAAGTTTTGTATGAATCTCTGCTGCATTTTTGGGGGGAGCAATACTATCTTGTCTGGTTTAAAGGGGAACATTATCACAATTTCAGAATGGCTAAAACCATTAAAAATCAGTTCCCGGTGGCTTATTATATTTTTCTAAGTTTTTTTCCAAATTTTACCCATCACGCAATATCCCTAAAAAAAAGCTTCAAAGTGCCTGATTTTAACCAAAACAAAACAAACAAAAGGAAAACAACCTTCATTATGTTTTAAGATTCTGCAACTGTAATACAATTGTTCCCTTTAATTACATACAGTTGTTTGAGCCTAATAAATTGCAAAAAAAGGTAAACAAGAGTATTGGCTCTCATTCAAATTATTTGGCTTTTTACCCGCAAAGCCCTCCATAGCCCAAGGACAACATTATATAACTATAACAATATCAGTATTGTAAACATACAACCAACACAGCAATTAAAAACACAATATCTGTTCAAATAAATAGATTACATATAAATATTGGTCTCGTCACACTGGTATCGATTTGATACTGATACCCCATGGTATCAGTACCACTGATTGGTTGACTATCAGATATCTTAATAATCGCGTAATCTAGTTTGTTTGATCAATCGACTCATCGCATAAAACACACTTTACAGCCGAAATGCACATTTTAGGGAAAATAGTTGAAATAAACAATTGTTCTGCTTGCCATGCACTTGTAGGATGAGTTTGGGAGCTAATAAAATATTTCATACATTAAATTCTATTTCAGTGTGGCGGTTATCTACCTTTATCAATATGATGATTTTAATCAGTTTGGGGTGTTTGCCTGGACAGATGACATTTTACATAATGATAGAAATGTGTGATTGCAGATTAGTGAGACGTTAAAGAGGACTTGTTTAGGCTTGTTTATTTTCATCTTTGCCACTCTTTAACACTCTCTCAGCTCCCTCGTTGCCATCTTTCCTTCTGCTTTGGGGTTTCTCTCATTTTCACTTTTTCTCATCCCATCCTGGCATTACTCCAATTACATTCTTAGTGGAACATTGTCATGCAACGGACTGTGAATATATATCTTTAAGGGCAGCTTTGTCCTCTTCCTCCGCCTCCTTTTTTGTCCGTCATAAACCGGTTTGTACAGTGTAAGTACAGGTACTGGGATGGTAAACACATGGTTGAAAAAAGCAGCACTATACTGTAGTTTCAAGGTTTAGTAGAACATTTCCAAGATGGAGCAACATTCTGTGGATTTCAGCATGTGGACAGCGTTGCAGTTCTGGAAAAAAGTGTGCTCAGGTACTGTGGACATGTTTTTTTCTTGGTTTGAGACCAAGGTATTTTAAAGCTCTTTAGAATCAGCCGAGCCACAGAAACCACACACGTACGGATGTTTTGTCGTGTTCAGTCTGCTTTGAATGGGACAACAGTCTGTTCCTCATATTAACTTTGAATGGTGTGTTATCTAACTCCTAATTTGATTGTGTCTTTACAAATTGACTAGTATTCTCTAAACTTTTGTATTTTAGTTTATTACAAAGGAATTTGTCACTGATAGATTATTCACAGAATCTAATAAAGGTTAGCTTGTTTTATATTATTTGATCTTTTCCTTTTTAATTTTTCCTGAATGCATGTTTTGCACAATTCTGCTACTTCAAAATAAATTTTGACCAAATAGTGAGCAACTATGTCTGATATTTTAAATACGCGCAATACCCCATTGTCTATTGTTGTGGCCCCGATTCTGCTGCTCACAGTGTATGACATGCCATTTTCTGAAGGTAATAATCAAGCCATTGTCATGAAACGTCATTTGCAGTCTGCTTGTTGCTATAGAAGGTCAACAAAGACCAAGCTCCTATCGACAGCTCAATTTAAGGGGGAATTAAAATGCAAAACCAACTTTTCTTACTTATTGAGCTGAAGTGTACATGAAACCGCTCACAAAACGACGCATTCTAAAGGGACGATCAGAAAACTGCTTGAAGATGGTCAGTCAAACAAAATCTATGAAAAATATTGACCTAAGAACCACCATTACATGTTATTTAGACCACAAGGAAGTGTTTTAAATGTAGACAAAAAATTATAATATGACACCTATAATGCAGTAGGTGTGCTTATACCTTTATTTTTTTCGAACCACAAACACGCACACGATTAATACAATAATTACAGTAAATCCTTTTTATATTGAAGTTACTCCAGGGAAAACGTTTCAAAAGCTTACATCTGACGAAGGGCATTTCACAAGCATCTTAATGCACAGTTTTGTCAGGAAAGCATTCATTGAACACTATTTCATTGTTGCTATTATGGATTCATAATGTGGACTGTTTCTAATATTTTGAATTTCTCAAGTACATTAAAGAAGACTTGGGATAATGTTAATCTAAATGTATTACTTACTTGTGGTCTCGATCAGTGATTCTCAAACTGTGGCACTGATGGTAAGTGGGCTCCACCCAGTGGTATGCCAAAATATATATAGTAAATATTCAAACACAGCGTTGTTCAAACTGTGTGTATTGTTACAGTGGCTAAAATGATTAGATATATTTGTTAAATAAAAATTCTGCCCTGTTTTTAATGAATATTTATGCCTACTACGCTACTGTATTTTAATGTTGGTTATTATGGTGATACATGGAGAGCCAAGTGTTTTCTGAGGTGGTACTTTGTGAAAAACATTTGCGAACCACCGATCAAGATAATATGTATTGGATATGCTTTAGTGTATACTTTGCGTAGCTTTTGCTCCACAATCACTTTTATAACCTGAATCTGTTCGGAAGATGTTGGTTTGTGGAGACGTTCCCAGATTGCTAATGAAACCATGCCAAAAGTATCATAATTTATCTTTTGAAAATGTACACTGTTCACTATTTTTTCTCTCCAGACACGGTCCAAAGTAAACATAAACATTATTTATATTCACTTGGTCACAACATAGGTATTTCTGCACACTCGGAGAGTGCATAAAAAATGCGCATGTCCTAGATTAACTAAAAATATCATTTTATCCTACCTTTATTTGTGTTTTTTCATAAGTACGTCCACCTTGCTGTAACTTCACAAAAGTGTGTGAAGCTCACATCAAAATGCATGAACCTTATGATTTGACGCTTTGGCAGTGTTTAACACCAGTATCCAACAGTGTAACATTTATGAGTCAGAAAAAAATCATTACGAAATTCATCATAGATCCTTTTTAAATGTTACATTTGTTTTGCTCCAAGGCCAACCTTAGCTCAGTTGGAGCGGCCCAGCCTCATCCCAACTCTGCCTCAATTGAATTTAAGGCCCCTTGAGCTAGAAGAAGTAAAGGTCATAACAAGTAAACCTGCGGAAGGATCATTAACGTTGCCGGAGGCCTTCTGCCTGAATAAAGTGTCCGAAGCTACCTTCGATGTCTGATTTCTGGCGAATAAATAAATACATGTATGGCAAAGTATGTAGTATTGGTAACTTGTGTTTGCAAAAAAGGCAACAGGAAAAGGATTGCCACTTACCTTCAAAGCTTCAACTTAAAAAACTCTTATCGGCCATTCTCCTCACCAAAGTAATGCACAAGCAATGACTATTTTCCGTTCTGTCGACCTCTGCCACTGTCTATGTGAGTCAGCCAATCCTAAGGATGGCAATTTAGACAGTTTCCAATGTGTCTAAATAATGTTTCTTAAATTACACACACCTCCTATTTCCACAGTTTTGGTCAACTGATGCTTTGTTTTGCTCAACAGCTCAGCTTGTTATCATTTCATCTATGTTGACGTTCATCTAAAGATCAGGTAAAGTGCAATTCTGAGTGACTTGGGTGGCCTGATCTGTGGTGCTCATTCTGCCTTGTGAGCCAAAGGTTGTTGGATGTGAAAACGGGATGTAAAGGTGGATGTTTAGAGTCGTATAATGTTACTTGACACTAAACTTTGTAAAACTAGAGATGTCACTTATGTTTTGGCAGAGTGGACGCCTTTTTTTTTTTTTTTAAGTTGTGTGCGTTTTCCAGCGCTGACATATTGTGACACTTCCCCCACTTGAGGAAACAATAGCAGTGTGATGTCGTTGGTCACATGGCCAAGCAGCTGGTGGAAGTGTTACACTTTTGTGGGTTGTTTCTTTGTGAAAATGTCTGATAGCCTGGATGTATAAGCTGCTTACTTTATGTATACCGGTAAGTAGGAAACTGCATGTGTGTGTGTCTGTGCATACATGCACGTGTATGAAAACAGCAGGATGCCCGTCATGAGGAGTCCAGATGGCTGATGGAGAAAGCTTTAATTTAATCCCTTTGCTAGAAAATTATACCTTCTTCTTTACACAACCATCCATCCATCCTTTCGGGGTCGCTGGAGCCTATCTCAGCTGCATTACCAAACAAACACAAGTTGTAAGAACATTGACTGTACAGTAGATCATGCTGATTTTTCCCGCGAACACACTATCATCGTTCCCGTTGGACACCCCAAAGACTTAAATGTGTAGTAAATGATGACACTATATGATATACAGTAGTCAATGTATTCATCAATTAAAGCATTGCAGCTTTACTGGTAACAGATACATATTAAGATGCAGTCTTTGATTGGGATTGGTATAGCATGTTTAATTGTACCTTTTGTAAGCGCATATGCTATTTATCTGTAAAAATAATTATTTCACTTATGGCCAACATTGGCGCTATATATAAGTGCCCATCCATCCATCCATCCATCCGTTTTCTACCACTTGTCTCTTTGTAACTCAAAAAATGTGAATATCGTTTAAAAGTGCATTAATTTCAGCAATTCAACTTTAAATGTGAAGCTAATAAGTGCTTTAAACTCATTGCATACAAAGTGAAATATGTCAAGCTTTTATTTGTCATAATTTTGATGATCATGGTTTACAGTTTTTGGAAACCGACGATTTTCAGACATTTTCAATTTGAGGTTTTCATAAACTGCAAGCCA
The DNA here is from genome assembly GCF_033978685.3 of Nerophis lumbriciformis. Lineage (NCBI taxonomy): Eukaryota > Metazoa > Chordata > Actinopteri > Syngnathiformes > Syngnathidae > Nerophis > Nerophis lumbriciformis. The sequence goes on along the minus strand of NC_084557.2, from coordinate 16,343,780 downwards.
TAATCATCAAAGTAAGTCTTTAGTATCTTGAGTTGCATGTTATGAGCCAATGTCATATATTAGTTTCACTTTGTAAATCTAATTCCTGGTATGAACAAACCTTTGCAAAATATTCAATTGTGTTGAGTTTCACCTGTAAAATTCCAGTTGAATGCAAACAGCAGAAGCAGTATCGTATAAGATGAGTCATGACGTGTGCCATTTAATTCCTTCCTTCAGGAGAGCAGAATATTTGTTTAAACAATGTGATTTTTTTTTCAGTGCAGTGTGAACCTTGGTTTACAAATTTCTAACTGTACAAACTTTTTGTTTCGGGAACTACAGACTGAATAAAAATAGGCTTTGTTGTATGAACCTTGTCTCGGAGTGCGAACGTTGCATCCACCCTATGTGTACCTTGCAACGCATACATTTTGTGCTCAGCAGCACATCCATTGTGACCGAATGATCGCGCTCTGGTACGCATTCAGTCAATAGCTACTGTACTACTTTGGGCTTTTAGCCTTTTTATGAAATTTTTCTAGTTTTGCTAGCTCAATGAGTCCAAAGAAAGCAATGGACAAGCAATGGGTGGTTTGAAACAGTCAGAAAGCATCCACAGCGTTGTTGACACTCCCTCCTCTCCTTTCCTCCCCCATCCTCTTCCCAAGAACATTTAACCGACAATGTAAAGTGTATTTAATTTTTTATTCTGAATCGTTGTAGTGACCTGGGTGTTAAAGTTAAAATGTTTTTGTGATTTAAAAATGTAAGTGCACCACAGGGCTAGTGATAGTGAGTGTGTGTGTCGGCAGGTCGGCTCCGAATGAGGACAGTTTAGCAAGTTGTTGTTGTTTTGGCTTTGTTTATAAAAAGAAAGTTGATCCATCACCCCCTTGTTATGTTTGTTTGATATACAGTATTGTATAAGTCTATATATTGTGTTTAAAGTGTACAGACTTCCTAAATAATGGACTTTTGTCTAGGCTGGAACCCATTATTCATGTTTTCATTGTTACTTATGGAGAAAGTTGCTTCAATATAACTAACCAAATAAGATCGTAAATCGAGGTTCCACTGTATGAAGCAAAATACATCTATAAAAATATTTTACTTTCTTTCATACCATACCATACCAACTTTATTTATAAAGCCCTTTAAAAACAAGCACAGTTGAAAAACAAAGGGCTGTACACCACAAAGAAATGGAGGCAAAGAACAGACTAAAAAATATTTAAAGCAGAAATAAAAATACACATTGAAAAAGCAAATATAAATTACCCTAAGAACAATTTGTTAGATAAAAAACTGTTTAAAAGTTAAAAACAGTTAAAAAAGTTAAAAGCTAAAAACTGTTTAAAGTCTCATGCTGGGTTAAAAGCCAGTGAATAAAAATGGGTTTTAAGAAGGGTCTTAAAGGGGAACATTATCACAATTTCAGAAGGGTTAAAACCATTAAAAATCAGTTCCCAGTGGCTTATTTTATTTTTCGAAGTTTTTTTCAAAATTTTACCCATCACGCAATATCCCTAAAAAAAAGCTTCAAAGTGCCTGATTTTAACTATCGTTATATACACCCGTCTATTTTCCTGTGACGTCACATAGTGATGCCAACACAAACAAACATGGCGGATAGAACAGCAAGCTATAGCGACATTAGCTCGGATTCAGACTCGGATTTCAGCGGCTTAAGCGATTCAACAGATTACGCATGTATTGAAACGGATGGTTGTAGTGTGGAGGCAGGTAGCGAAAATGAAATTGAAGAAGAATCTGAAGCTATTGAGCCATATCGGTTTGAACCGTATGCAAGCGAAACCGACGAAAACGACACGACAGCCAGCGACACGGGAGAAAGCGAGGACGAATTCGGCGATCGCCTTCCAACCAACGATTGGTATGTGTTTGTTTGGCATTAAAGGAAACTAACAACTATGAACTAGGTTTACAGCATATGAAATACATTTGGCAACATGCACTTTGAGAGTGCAGACAGCCCAATTTTCATCAATTAATATATTCTGTAGACATACCCTCATCCGCTCTCTTTTCCTGAAAGCTGATCTGTCCAGTTTTGGAGTTGATGTCAGCAGGCCAGGGAAGCTAGGGTCGATATTCTTCTCTTGATCATCTTCGGTGGCATAAGGGACGGTGTGAGCCAAGACATCCGGGGGGTTTAGCTCGCTCGTCTGCGGGAACAAACTGCCGCCATTGCTTGCCGTGCTAGCGAGGTCCTTTGTCCCTGAATTGCTCACACACTCCGGCAGATTCAATGGGGGTCTGGCGGCAGATTTCTTTGACTTTATCGTTGGAAATGCATCTGCTTTGAGTGTCGCAGGATATCCACACATTCTTGCTATCTCTGTCATAGCATAGCTTTCGTCGGTAAAGTGCGCGGAACAAACGTCCAATTTCTTGCCACTTTCGCATCTTTGGGCCACTGGTGCAACTTGAATCCGTCCCTGTTCGTGTTGTTACACCCTCCGACAACACACCGACGAGGCATGATGTCTCCAAGGTACGGAAAACAGCCGAAAAAAACGGAAAATAACAGAGCTGATTTGACTCAGTGTTTGTAATGTGTTTGAGAAAATGGCGGATTGCTTCCCGATGTGACGTCACGTTGTATAATAGAAAGGCGTTTAATTCGCCAAAATTCACCCATTTAGAGTTCGGAAATCAGTTAAAAAAATATATGGTCTTTTTTCTGCAACATCAAGGTATATATTGACGCTTACATAGGTCTGGTGATAATGTTCCCCTTTAGAAATAGCCAAAGAAGGGGCCTGTCTCACATGGAGAGGGAGATCGTTCCAGAGTTTGGGACCCGCAACAGAGAAGGCTCTGTCCCCTCTGAGTCTGTCATGTCAAATTCCTTGTGATTTACACACTTGGCCAATTAAACCGATTCTAATTCTGATAACAAGAAAGTATCTGATTGATATCGACAGTATCGGTATCAGACAAAAAAGTGGCATTGAGCCATCACGGACTAAAAGTGGAGAGGACATATGGTGATAATGTATATCTTAGTGGAAATTGGAAACCTATCACTGTGCAGTCTGTTGCTGAGTTGTCAGACAACATGACCTGATGACTGTTCAGTCAAGATGCTGCGTCATCACTCATTTTGACTGGTGTTCAATGTCACTGTCAACTTTACTGCAACATCATCGTAAATGTATCGTCGCAGAGTCACAGTCGTCTGGAGAAGAGCGTGCGCGCAGGGATATACAACTAATTTGTAGTGCTGTGTTATTGCATGCACGCTATTGCAGGTCTACAACTGTTTTTGATCCTGCAGCATCAAAACTTCATTTTTGACTTTGCTGCATGTGAGAATGTTGCCTTCTAATTGTCTTTGAGTAGACGGACATGTCTTTGGGGGTGTTAGTACTCCTGTGAGCTCATCACTATTATTAATGCTATTTTCTCTTTAATCTTTTATGTGCATATTCAAGAGCTGTGTTCGCTGTCTCAGTAGACAATGCCCTACATATCCCAGACGCATTAATTACTTCCCATCTCTCTAAGGGTTGTGTTGCTTTTCATTCCTCAACACTTCTGATTGGAATACAACAGTAGTACCTCAACTTAGAAGCTTAATTGGTTCTATGACGGAGCTCTCAACTCAAAAACACTTGGATCTTATATCGTATGGTAAATGATGACTACAGTGTGTTGTCCAGTTTATGCAAGTGAAAGCCACTGTGACAGTGACACTATTATAAAAAATTAAAAAATGACAACATAAAGGAAGTAGTTGAAAGCTTCAATAATTATTTTGTAAATATTGGACCAAAATTGGAAGAAAGGATTCCAGACCCAGTTTCAATTGAGGACTATAATGATACCATAGAGCGAAATCCCAACTCCATGTTCCTCAGTAATAGTTAAAATCGTGAAAAAATGTAAATCTAAGACTTCAACTGATTGTAACGAAATTGATATGGAAACGATAAAAAAGGTTATTGAAGAGATCTCAGGACCATTAATGTATATTAGTAACCTATCATTTCAAACAGGTAAATTTCCAAACAAAATGAAAATAGCTAAAGTTGCACCAATTTACAAGACTGGCGACAAACATCAATTAACAAACTATAGACCTGTTTCCTTACTTTTCTAAAATCATTGAAAAACTGTTCAATAACAGATTAGAGAGTTTCATAAATAAAAATAGAATACTCGAAGAAAATCAATATGGATACAGAGCTAATGTTTCAACTTCGATGGCTTTAATTGAAATTACAGAAGAAATTACCAATGCTATAGATAATAAAAAATGTGCGGCAGCAGTTTTTATGGATCTAACTAAAGCATTTGACACAATTAATCACAATATTTTAATCAAAAAACTAGAACGATATGGCATCAGAGGGTTAGTCTTAAATTGGATAAGAAGTTATCTAATGAACAGGAAACAATACGTGAAGCTAGGCGAACACACGTCTACAACGCTAAATATATCCTGTGGTGTACCTCAGGGATCAATACTAGGACCTAAATTATTCAATCTCTATGTAAATGACATTTGTAAAGTTACAAAAGATTTAAAGTTAGTATTATTTGCGGATGATACACCAGCGTTTTGTTCAGGAGAGAACACACAGAAGATAATACAAATAATAACAGAAGAAATGAACAAATTAAAAAGATGGTTTGACAAAAACAGACTATCGTTGAATCTCAGTAAAAGTAAAATAATGCTATTTGGTAACAGTAGAAGAGAAAGTCAAACACAAATACAAATAGACGGAATAGAAATTGAAAGAGTAAATGAAACCAAATTTCTACGTATAATAATTGATGATAAATTGAACTGGAAATCTCACGTAAAAAATATACAACATAAAGTAGCAAGAAACACGTCAATAATGAATAAAGCAAAACATGTTGTAGACCAAAAATCACTTCATATTATTTACTGCTCACTAGTGTTACCATATCTGAGTTACTGTGTAGAAATATGGGGAAATAATTACAAAAGTACACTTCATTCATTAACGGTGTTACGAAAAAGATCAGTTAGAATAATACATAATGTTAGATATAGAGAACATACAAATCCTTTATTTATTGAATCAAAAATACTGAAATTCTACAACATAGTGAATTTGCAAACAGCTAAAATTATACACAAAGCAAACTATAACCTGCTACACAAGAATATACAACAATTCTTCTCAAAAAAAGAGGAGAAATACAATCTTAGAGAAAAATGTAATTTAAAACATTTGTACGCACGTACAACACTTAAGACCTTCTGTATATCAGTATGTGGAATTAAATTATGGAATGGATTAAGCAAAGCAATCAAACAATGTACTAATATGATCCACTTCAAGAAACTCTTCAAACTTAAAGTGTTTACAAAGTACAAAGAAGAAGAACCATGATAAACATTCTGAATTTATTTAACTCATCCATTCTTTCATTCTTTCACTCTCAAAATAATCTTACTTATCTCAACATATGAAATGTAACTTACTTCACCAATTATTATTTATTTACTTATTTTTATTGTGATTACTTATGGAGTATATTGTGAATAAATTGAGAACAGGAAGTGAACAAAGGTTTTAGCAACTGTTATGTAAAAGAAAAGGGGTAGGATTAAATAAGCTCTGCTTCTTCCTACTCCTTTTCGAACATGTTGAAAAGAGAAACTGGAGATTGTGATGTATCATGTTGTATGCTTGCATGTTCGAAATAAACTCAAACTCAACTCAACTCAACTCATTATTGTTTTATATTAATGGCTGTGATGCTAATGGAATGGTGAGTGATAATAACAGTAATTCGTTTTTTGTTTCATGTTTTTAATTACTGTTATTGACATTAGCATTGTTATTATTATTGACACTGTTGTTGATATTATTCTTTTTTGTTTTTTTTTAGTGCTCTGTTTGTCATCTCAACTGCTTTGTGGATTGTTATTTGAAGTCTTGCAGGGCTGCGATCGGTTTGGAGTTGGTATTGTTCTATTACAATGATTATCAAGATGTGGTATGTGTGCCACTAGTGGTACGCAGGCTCTATCTAGTGATACACCAAATAAGTCTGTGACTATGTACTATATATAGAGCATCACTCACTACGTTTCCATGCACTAAATTACTCTGATTTCTCAAATAGTTTTTTTTGTTTTTTGTATTTTTACACCTACAATTGAAGTCCCGTTGGTCATACCCTGTGCACTTGGGATGGAGGGCTTATTTCCTATAAATGTATTGCTTTTCCGGTTGACCGAGGACGTCAAACCAGGCATCTACGGCTCCTTGCTAGTCAACAGCCTCGCTCTGCTGTACATGATGTCCGTTGTAATATTGGCACAGATTAATAATATCACGTCTCTAATAGCTATGCTGATGGTAAATAGCAGACAGCATCAAGAAATTATCTTAGATTGCGCTACGAACATGATGCTACTACCAACATTAAACTGGAACGGTTGCAGTTCCAAAGCAAAGAAAGACCGGCAGGAGAGAGTTGTTTCAAAGGGTTTTTTAGACGGAGAATCATGGAAACAATCTTTTCGAATGTGTCAGAGTTTATTCATAAGGCTTTGTGGTTTGATGGAAGGAGTTGTAAATTCGAAGGAAAAGACCATTCGTGCCACAAATACAGAGTTATTGTGGTTTGTCTTCAATATGCATGTGTAATTCTCTTTCATCTCATTTGTATTTCGTTTGGGAGTCCGAATTAAGCCGGCATTGTCCATTTCCTTAGCTGGCTTTTTAAATAAATCTCAGTTTCTTTCTTTCTCCCATTAATGCACTATAAAATGTTCCGTTCTTTGAATTTGTAAAGTAAATAAACAGTCTTCTCTTCTTTTCCAGTTGTTGCTTATGTTATATTCCGCGCGTTGATACTGGGGTATGTGGTATACGAAGGGTCCTCTCGAGAGATCTAGTTTTCAGTCGCGTAATCCAGATGTGTTAGTCCTACTTTTCAAAAACTGAACACGATCAGATTAAGGTGTTTACATACCAGAGGTGTGGACTCGAGTCACATGACTTGGACTCGAGTCAGACTCGAGTCATGAATTTGATGACTTTAGACTCGACTTGACAAAATGTAAAAAGACTTGCAACTCGACTTAGACTTTAACATCAATGACTTGTGACTTCACTTGGACTTGAGCCTTTTGAATTGACATGACTTGACATGACTTGCTACTTTCCCCAAAACCCAAAGATGAAAAAGTTATTCGGGAGCGCTCTGTATTTTTCATTGTGTACCTGTCTATCAGCGTTGCGTGTGTCAGCTGGTGTGCTGTCAGTACAACAGCCAATCAAATTAGATCTACTTTGTTTTCATCACACAGCATTCATCCAATCAAATTGCAGGACAACCAACGAAGAAGACATGTCCAAACCACACGCCAGTGAACAAAAAATGATACCTAAAATAATTTCGTTTGGGTATAAAAATTACGAGGTGGTCAACACAAAACGGTTTGCAGTATGCAACACATGCGGTTCGAAAATTACTGATGGAGAGGCAACAACTTCCAACTTCGTCCGGCATTTGAAGTTGCACAAAGAACGGTAAGTTCTGAATGTAAGATAACGTTTATTGGCTAAGTAACGTGACTTTTATTTGCTGTGTAGTTAAATCAGTGAGGCTGTAAACTCACTGCTAACGTTATAACGTTATTGCAAACACGGGAATCTGTTGCAGTTCACTACCTTATTCATACTTTTTGTTCAGTGATTTTTTTTAAGCAGGGTTACGTTAGTCAATATATCACACGTAACGTTAGACGGCGGTCAGCAGCACCGCGTATTTTAGCCACCTAAAAAAAGACAAAAATAGTCAAATAAAGGTCAGTTAAAATGTATACTATATTATGAATAAGTGTACCGTTTTAGCTAGCTTTCTGACATACTGTTGGTTGTTTACCTCAGTGGTCCCCAACCACCGGGCTGCGGCCCGCTACTGGTCCGTGGATCGATTGGTATCGGGCCGCACAAGAAATATATATATATATTTTGTCTTTTTTTAATTAAATCAACATAAAAAACACAAGATACACTTACAAGTAGTGCACCAACCCAAAAAAACTCTCTCCCCCCTTTTGTTCTGGGCATTGAACATGAAGACTCTTCCTTCACTGTTACGAGTGGCCATGAGAGTCTTGGCAGTGCCTGCCTCCAGTGCTCCAGTGGAGCGAGTTTTCAGCCATGGTGGCATCATACTACGCCCCCATCGTGCACAAATGACTGACAGACTCTTGGCTAATTTGGTCTTTTGCAAATGCAATGCAGCATAGAACCCTGACATATAAAAAGTACAACTTTTTTGTTATGTTCACATATATGTCATGTTTTTTCAATGTTAACACTTTTGTACAAATAAGTACATTTGAACTTTATTTTTCAATGTGTTTGTTCTGTAAAGGAATGAGTTAATGTTTAAAATGACTGGTTAATAGTGCTATTATAAAGTGCAATGTCAGCACAATTTTCTTTCCTGCAATTTAAAATGCACTTGTTTTAATAAATAAATACAGCGTTTGAAAAACATACACAATCTGTGTTAATATATTAGTCTGTGGTTAAAAGGACTTGAAAGGACTCGAAACTCAAAATGCAGGACTTAGGACTTGACTTGAGACTTTCCAGTCTTGACTTTGGACTTGACTCGGGGCTTGCCTGTCTTGACTCGGGACTTGACTCGGACTTGAGGGCAAAGACTTGAGACTTACTTGTGACTTGCAAAACAATGACTTGGTCCCACCTCTGTTACATACCATACCATACCAACTCCCATGGGTTGCAGGATGCTTATTTAGAGCCGAACTATTTGAGCAACCGGACTAATTTAGTGCATTGACTTGTACTGATTGTTGATGAAGTGTGTGAATAGTGTGCCTAAAATATTAAATATACTTGTTAAATACAAGGTATGCCTTGTTTTAATGAATACTTAGGCTGCTGTATTTTAACAATGGTCTTTATGGTGGTACTTGAAGATCCAAGTGTTCTCCGAGTTGGTACTTGGTGAAACAAGTTTGAGAATTACTGATTTATACAGTATTATTTGGTTAGACTGATTATTTTATTTGGGATTTTTGTAAATATATTTTTTTTTAAAAGACACTTATCAAATCAACATTTCCAATTGAAAATAATTGAAATCAATTTAATTGGCGCTTGACCATTCAAAAGAGCACATTTTTAAATGCCTTTTAAAATGAAAAACATACTTTTAGATAAGAAATATTATATCAAAAAGAATAGAATAGAACTAACTACAGACAACTACAGTAGTAATCTAGTAATTAGAAGTATAATAACAATGTACAGCATTTACCTTGGAGAGTGGATTTTTACAGTATATCCTTCAAGCTGCTTCATGAATAAATGTCAGTTCAATATGTTGGATAATATTGGATATTATTTTAACATTCTTGACTGGCATTAGACCCATGCTGCTCCTTTATGCTCAATTTCTTCCTTCCCATGGTTGGAAAACCAAGTTATGTCGATCTCTAGCTATTAGCTAATGCTCGCGAGTAAGACCATGGGCCGTATTCCTACTGATTCTTAGTGCAAAGAGTTGCTCCTAGTGGCCAAATTCCAAGAAAGTTCTGAGAACCATGATATTTTCTTAGAATTTCCCCTAAAAGCGAAGAGTAGATCTTAGTAAAGATAAATGCTATTCCTAAAGAATCCTAGCTCCGAAGCGAGCTCCTTAGGTGAGATCTGTTAAGAGCAGGAAAGAGGACTTTCAAATGGCTTGGGAGTTTCACGACCTGTTGTGTGTCAGGTCTGACATGTTCCTTTCCTTATTTTCTTCATTTGTTTCCTGTCCAGCGCTCGTATTTTGTTTGATTTCCTGTCTGGCTACACCACTTTGGCCTGAGAGCTGTTTCACTCACCTGTCCCTGATTGACAACCTAAGCACACCTGTTCATGGTTGCCAATCAGGCTTCCTTATAAGCCAGCCTGCCCGTCTGCCAGGCCTGGAAGATTGTCTTTGTTACTGCCGTTAGGTGCCCTTCCTATGTTATGATATTAAAACACTTATCTTACCTGCATCTTGAGGTCACAACTATCACAGCCATGCATTTTTTAATTAAAGAAACTGCTGTTCTAAATATGTCCACTGGATGTTGCAATAGCAATTCTGTTGAGCAAGCAAATAGTTCATACCGGGGCAGGCAAGTATACCAAGCAAGAGGTAAACGCCGGTAAACGGTTCTAGTTTGGGCCGAAGTAAAACAAAGAAAACAATCTGAAGTTGTCGTAGTTGTATTTTTAAGTTATTATGTCTTGATTTTACCCGTCCGGCCCACGTGGGAATAGATTTTCCTCCATGCGGACCCTGAGCTAAAATGAGTTTGACAGCCCTGTTTTAAACCATCTTAAATTGGGGCACTATTAAGTTGAAAATGCTTTATTTAAATGTTTAATTTTTACATGTGATTGCTGTTAATTGTAAAAAATAAAAAAAAAAGTGTTTCCTACAGCAGTGTTTTTCAACCTTTTTTGAGCCAAGGCACATTTTTTGCATTTAAAAAATCCGGAGGCACACAGAAATGTATTAAAAACGAAACTCAGTTGACAGTAAAAAGTCGTTGTCGCAGATGTTGGATATGACTTTAAACCATAACCAAGCATGCATCACTATAGCTCTTGTCTCAAAGTAAAGTAACTATAGCTCTTGTCTCAAAGTAGGTGTACTGTCACCACCTGTCACATCACGCCGTGACTTATTTGGAGTTTTTTGCTGTTTTCCTGTGTGTAGTGTTTTAGTTCTTGTCTTGCGCTCCTATTTTGGCGGCTGCTTCTCTTTTTTTGGTATTTTCCTGTAGCAGTTTCATTTCTTCCTTTGAGCGATGTTTCCCGCATCTACTTTGTTTTAGCAATCAAGAATATTTCAGTTATTTTCATCCTCCTTTGTGGGGACATTGTTGATTGTCATGTCATGTTCGGATGTACATTGTCTTTGCTCCACAGTAAGTCTTTGCTGTCGTCCAGCATTCTGTTTTTGTTTACTTTGTAGCCAGTTCATTTTTAGTTTTGCTCTGCATAGCCTTCACTAAGCTTCAATGCCTTTTCTTAGGGGCACTCACCTTTTGGTTATTTTTGGTTTAAGCATTAAACACCTTTTTTACCTGCACACTGCCTCCCGCTGTTTCCGACATCTACAAAGCAATTGGCTACCGGCTCCCACCTACTGATATGGAAGAGTATTACATGGTTTCTCTGCCGAGCTCTCGACAGCACCGACACTCAACAACAACACATCATTTTCAGACTGTAATTACTGGTTTGCAAAAAATATTTTTAACCCAAATAGGTGAAATTAGATCATCTCCCACGGCACACCAGACTGTATCTCACGGCACAGTGGTTGAAAAACACTGTCCTACAGGACCGGAATGTATCTGCAGCATTGGGGGAGTGGATGGTTAAAACATACATTTTGGTTTGTGTCATAAGAAATGTGGGGACATTTATCTCACGTTTTTAACCTTATTAAACAACAGAACATGAACTTATTGACCTGTGTGTCTTGTTTAATTGTGTGCAGTAGTAAGCACTTGTGCGTCTTATGAAATGCATGGGCGATTAAAAAAACAATAACATCCATGATGTTTCCTAGCCTTTTTGTAAGTGTGTGCTGACTTTTAAAGATAGTATACACATCTTTGTACATTTGCTACATCACTATATAGATGAAATGTGCAAGTGTTTTGTTCATGAGGTGTTCATGCCACATCGACAGGTGTAAAAGAAAGGGCATCTCTATCCTCCTTCAAAACCGCACTAAAAGAACACCTCCAGGCAACTTCAACCCTAAACTAACACCCTCCCTTCCTCATCATACCTCCTCAGATTGTAAATAATCAAATGTAAACAATCAAATGTAGTCACTTTTTCTTATAATTTCTGATCTCTCTCTGTGTCCAATACTTGATGTACATATCCTACCAAGTCAGACCTACACTGTTCCAATGTCAATTTCTCTGATGATGCAATTGTTGATGACTGAAGTGTTGATTCCAACCAAACTTAACACCCCCTCCCCCCCTCCATATCCCACACCGCGGATTGTAAATAATGTAAATAATTCAATTTATATATTGTGATGATTATCTTGTGTGATGACTGTATTATGAAAATAGTATATATCTGTATCATCAATCAATTTAAGTGGACCCCGACTTAAACAAGTTGAAAAACTTATTCGGGTGTTACCATTTATGGTCAATTGTACGGAATATGTACTTCACTGTGCAATCTACTAATAAAAGTTTCAATCAATCAATCAATAAGGAGCAGAGGTAGCATGTTGTCATCATAATGTATTCATAAGCAAATGCAAACTTGCCAAATCTACAAAACAAAATAGATAAATGGATGTATTGGAAACAATGAAATACCAGCAGAAAGTGTGTTCATCTACAGTGGATATGAAATATCCTGAGTGCATGGTACGCTGCTACAATATGTCTTTGAAACTGAAAACCATGCATGACATCTTGTAATAGAGCCGTCCTGTCTTATGTGCTTGCAGAGGGCAAAGATACCGCTGTGTGTTTCCAGTCCCAGTGTACAGACGAAAACGCTTGTGTGCCTGTGAAAATCGAGCAATGCAGAGGTAAGCAGCATCACACACTCTCAGCCTAACCTCTCTTATTGTGTGACTCTTAATACAACATGTTTGACTTTATTCTTTCTTGCCTTCTTCGCCTCATCTGCCATCACAGCATTTTAGTCTCTGCCTCCCCTGCCCTCATTTTACTCTCCATTTCTCCTTCGCTTTTTTATTAATTATGTCCTCCCCCTCATGTTAATGCTGCTGCAGTATCTCCTGACAATGCTTGTTGTACGTCTAAACTCGTATTGGTTCCTGGATTAGAAGAGGCAGGGTTAATCTCAATGTCTGAGTAGTTGAACAAAAAGGGCTCATCCCGGCCCATGCTGGGTGGTAATGGTGATGTGTCAACCTTTCCGTACCTCACTCTCTGTCACACACGCACACACACACACACACACACACACACACAGAGAGAGAGAGAGAGAGAGAGGCGCACATAGTTGACGATAACACAATGGAAGCCTTACATGAAGCTAGATGGGACACACACGCATGCACACTTACACACACTAATCCCATCAGTACCCTCAATCGACGATTGAGGGTACCCCCCTCATGAAACAGGCCTGTAGAGATGAAATAGTCTTGTGATTTTTTTTTCCCCACACATACATATATATATATATATATATGTATATATATATATATGTGTGTATATATTATGTGTGTATATATATATATTTATATATATATATATATATATATATATATATATATCGTCGATTGAGGGTACCCCCCTCATGAAACAGGCCTGTAGAGATGAAATAGTCTTGTGATTTTTTTCCCCCACACATACATATATTGCGCTCTACTACGGTATCGAGCACTATTTTTTGGATAACCTTATTAAGACATATATATATATATATATATATATATATATATGTGTGTGTATATATATATGTGTGTGTATATAACCTGGTCCCCTTGTCAAACCTGAGTCTTCCAGTGTGGTTTGTTACCTACCATAACTTCTGCAATAAGTGTTTATTCTCATGCTTATAATCACACGTTACTAGATTGTTTGACATATGCTCTTCATTCTCACTGGCTTTTGTGTTTGAACACATTTCTCATAGTTTCAGCGGTCTTGTTTATTTTGGCTTGTTATGCTTGCATAGGTAATAGACCGAAGTTGATCAGCTAGCAAATTGACTTTGCTTCAAGAGAGGGGGAGAAAAACACTTTTTCAACCATTTCCGAGTTAAACATATACATATTGCAGCTTATAGAGTTGTAGGATATGAGTGTGTTTGTTAGTGCTTTTTTGAAAGCCACTTGAGCATGAGTTGTGAGGGAGGAGTTTGCATCGCTGTGAGAGTCCCACGGCTGTTCGTCATTCAGCAGCAGCACGAGCAGCACTTGGAAAAACTCAGGGCTCGTCTATAGGACATAAACACATACACAAGATGGTAGATCAATGAGGATTTCCAAGGTGACTACTTTACATCAGGTGAGCCTTCTCCAGAATCTTGGGAAAATATGTTTTAATGCATATGCCAAGTGTTGTGCAAAAGAGTACCTGGTCAACACTTTGCTGCAGTCGATTTAATCTTCAACATGCTGGAGGTCATTCTTGCACTTTTGTACCTTTTTCTGATAAGATATGCATGCAAACCAATTGCATGTATCTCATATCGGCCATGGCATGAGTAGTGTTCTTTTGGCTCGGCATGGTATGATTTGTAATGGTCAAGTCATATCTGGTTGGTGTTTAGTGTGTAGGTACTATGGTGATAGTTGTTTTAGCAATGTCAACATTGGACATCATAGCAGGACATCACAGCCTGTCAAGTCAACATAGAAATGCCAGACAGTGGTACCTCAACTTTAGAGTGCCCCAACTCAAGAGTGTGTTGATGTCAGAACTGTCTCTCAGCTAAATGTTTGCTTTAAATTGCTAAAAATTTGAGTTACAAGCACCACCACCATTGGTTATTGTAACTAATGCTACAGTGAACCACATGAAATATTCCCAAACTAGCAATTATCTTATAGCTAACATGTTTTTTCAAACATGGGAAGGAAGAAAGTAAATGTGAAGGACAGTGCTGGGAAGAAGAACGGAATGATCAGGAGTGAATGAATGATGTTCTCAGTTCTCTCTGAAGCGTTTTGAGTGTTTAGAATGATTATTATTATTAATATTAAATCCATTATCCAACACATGTAAATGTTATTATTTTTATTTTATTTGTATTATTATTTATTTTTTCATAAAACATTACTTAATGAAAATACTGTAGTTGCTAGTAGTACATTCTATTGTATTGGTTTTTTGTACAAAAGTTAGTTTTTCTTTTTAAAAGGCATGTTAAATGTTCAAATGGTATTGTTTTTTAAGGGACCAAGCACCGATTAAAACAATTTCAGTTAATTTCAATGGCTGACGTTGATTTGAGAAACAGGTGTTTTGAGAGCTCCATCACATTAACAGTCGTTAGTTGAGGTACTGCTATATTACAGTTTATAACAATTAGGAGTGTGACGATAAATAGATCATGGTATTGCAGTATTAAACCCTACAATATGATTATTGATATGCTCTCTGATCATTTCATTTTGTGCTATAGAATTCTTCCACTGTTCTTTGTTAGGAAAAAAATTATCTGCATCACCATTAATCTTAATTAAATAAATAATGATAAATGGGTTGTACTTGTATAGCGCTTTTCTACCTTCAAGGTACTCAAAGCGCTTTGACACTACTTCCACATTTACCCATTCACACACACATTCACAAACTGATGGAGGGAGCTGCCATGCAAGGCGCTAACCAGCACCCATCAGGAGCAAGGGTGAAGTGTCTTGCTCAGGACACAACGGACATGACGAGGTTGGTACTAGGTGGGGATTGAACCAGGGACCCTCGGGTTGCGCACGGCCACTGCGCCACGCCGTCCCTAATTGTTTATTTTTGTTATTAAAACATGCAAAACTATAATATGAAATATGTAATGTATTTGTTTTGTTTTCGTTTTGCCTATCACCACTGATATCATTGTGAGCCATGTATCGCATATCATATTGTGAGGTACCCTCAGAGTCCCAGCCCTACTAACAGTGATTCAAAATGTGGCTTTTCCCTCAGATATTTTTGTATTATTTTTATTTTTTTATCGTAATTTATTTTTGTATTGTATTATTACCTCTTTTTAACTGTGTGCTGTGCTAATATTGCTACTATTGTCTTGTATACCACATACCATAATGCTGCTATTGGAACATTCATTTACCTTAAAGGGAAACTGCCCTTTTTTGGAATTTTGCGTATCATTCAAGTCCTTATGTAGGACATGCATGCATATGTTTCTCTTTTTTATGCATTCTAACACGTAAATAAATGCGAGAAAAATCCGCTTACAATGGAGCCTGCAGGAGTCGCTCTATTCTGCCTATAAAGTGCTTTAAAAAAACATCCTAACACCTCCATCAAGTTTTTATGTACACACTGTTAGTATACACTTTATATTTCGCAAATGCATCACAATGTTCGATTTTTCCTACAACATCACTGATTACTACTCACCGCAGACTTCAAGAGAGCTAAAAAACATAATAAAACATCACTTACTGTACAATGTCTGATGTCACTAGAATGCCGATTAGTGGGATGTTCATATATTCCAGTTTGGATGAAGAATAACTCATAACCCTCGCAAAAAAGAGGGGGTGTAAACAAGCGACTTTTCGTGTTTTTCACGCCATTTCCTGGTTTAAATTGGATGCCAAAGTTGACCAACTAGTCCAGGGGTCGCCAACCCGCGGCTCTCGAGCCGCATGCGGCTCTTTAGCGCCGCCCTAGTGGCTCTCTGGAGCTTTTTCAAAAAATTTATGAAAAATGGAAAAAGATGAGGGGGAAAAAAAATATTTTTGTTTTAATATGGTTTCTGTAGGAGGACAAACATGACATAAACCTCCCTAATTGTTACAAAGCACACTGTTTATATTAAACATGCTTCACTGATTCGAGTATTTGGCGAGCGCCGTTTTGTCCTACTAATTTTGGCGGTCCTTGAACTCACCGTAATTTGTTTACATGTATAACTTTCTCCGACTTTCTAGGACGTGTTTTATGACACTTCTTTTTCTGTCTCATTTTGTCCACCAAACTTTTAAGGTTGTGCATGAAAGGTGAGTTTTGTTGATGTTATTGACTTGTGTGGAGTGCTAATCAGACATATTTGGTCACTGCATGACTGCAAGCTAATCGATGCTAACAGGCTATTTAGGCCAGCTATATGTACATATTGCATCATTATGCCTCATTTGTAGCTATATTTGAGGTCATTTAGTTTCCTTTAAGTCCTCTTAATTCCATGACACACTATCTGTATGTAATATGGCTTTTAATTTTTTGCGGCTCCAGACAGATTTGTTTTTGTATTTTTGGTCCAATATGGCTCTTTCAACATTTTGGGTTGCCGACCCCTGAACTAGTCGGATGATGTTCTTATATTTCTACTTTCAATGTGAGAGGCATTATTTATGATCTAGATGAGAATAACATTTCCCGAGCTACGAGGCAAGAAAGTAGCTCACCAGCCGAGGCTGGTAATGCAGCAGCATAAGCTTATTAGCTCGTTGTGATCACGGCGCCGCTATAAATAGTTTGTCTGCGTTAGCGCTTATGATAACAATATTTCGGCAATATTCAGGTCACGAAATGTAAATGGAGTATTGTTGGCGCTTTTTGGATGGTTATTTGGAGGGCTTTGTGACCTCCCATTAACTCCATTGTAAGTGGACTTTTATTTACATTTATTTATGAAATAAAGTGCATTAAAAAAAATACATCTGTCTTCTTGATTGTAATGATTGTGAACGATAGGCAACATTTTAAAAAAGTACAGTCCCTTACCTCAAGGCACACACAGTTCTATGTGATATTATAACTCTACAATATACTATTATACTACTATCACCAGGGTTAATGTAACTGAATGTGGCGCACCGCCACGGCAATATCACGGTCACCACACTTTGAAAATAAGGGTGTTTTATGTGAAAACTAATTAAAGTAATATAATGTGTTGTAGCCCACAAAATAAGTCACACAAAGTTTGATGCTATTTTTAATTTTTATTGCCAATCTTATGAAAACAAAAAAAAATAAAATATATATATATATATATATATATATATATATATATATATATATATATATATATATATATATATATATATATATATATATATATATATAACAAACGGCACAATTTTACCAGGTTTTACTTCCTGTGCGAACACGGCATACTTCCCAGAAACACAACACTTCCTCATTC
This sequence comes from Nerophis lumbriciformis, assembly GCF_033978685.3. Taxonomy (NCBI): domain Eukaryota; kingdom Metazoa; phylum Chordata; class Actinopteri; order Syngnathiformes; family Syngnathidae; genus Nerophis; species Nerophis lumbriciformis. The sequence continues at coordinate 16,325,898 of NC_084557.2, read as the reverse complement.
TACACCAATCCGCTTTTAGACACGGACGGTGTTTGTGCTCATGTAAAAAAAATGAACATCAAATCAAAACCACACAAATAAAACATTACTACCAGCAGGTCGTCACAATGTGAATGGATATGTATAGCCTATTTCGTGTGCACTATTGGATGGATATTGACAAGTGACCGAAAACTTGGCCTATGAAAAAAGGCTTTGATTTCCGAAAACAGCTTTGCCGAAACCAGATGTAAGCAAAACGCATGCCGTTGTCAGGAACGTAGTCAGCCTGTCTGCGATTTGGACGTAACTTTATTATATCCCAAATATACCCGTGGGCAGTAATCTACACCAGTGTTTTTCAACCTTTTTTGAGCCAAGGCACATTTTTTTCATAAAAAAAATACGGAGGCACACCACCAGCAGAAAAGGTTAAAAAATTAAACTCCACCAGGTTGTCGTGCCTTATTTTGAGTTTGTTGTTGTTTCCTGTGTGTATTGCTTTAGTTCCTGTCTTGCGCTGTTATTTTGGTGACCCTTCCTGTTTTGTTGGTGTTCTCCTGTAGCAGCTTCACGCCTTCCTTTGAGCGCTATTGCCCGCCCCTGCTTTGTTTTCGCAATCAAGACTATTTAAATTGTGCGTACGCTATCCTTCTTTGTGGGGACATTGTTGATTGTCACGTCATGTACGGGATGTGCTTTGTGGACGCCATCTTTGCTCCACACGCTGTAAGTTTTTGCTGTCGTCCAGCATTCTGTTTTTGTTGACTTTGTAGCCAGTTCAGTTTTACTTTTGTTTTACATAGCCATCCCTATGTTTCAGTGCCTTTTCTTAGCGGGACTTGCCTTTTGTTTATTTTTGGTTTAAGCGTTATATACCTTTTTACCTGCACGCTGTCTCCCGCTGTGCTCTGCCTATTGGGATCACGACAAACCATTCTCGACGCGTTCCGACTTCTACAAAGCAATGAACTACCTGCTGCCACCTACTGATATGGAGTATTACATGGTTACCCTGCCAAGCTCTACACAGCACAGGCACTAGACAACGACACATTATTGATTTGCAAAAAATATTTTTTGGACCAATTCGGTGAAGTTGCATAATTTCCCACGGCACGCCAGGCAATATATCACGGCACACTAGTGTGAAGTGGCACAGTGGTTGAAAATCACTGATCTACACAATATGTAAATATTAAGAGGATAGTGGCAACTTTTAAGGAGAGAAATTTCAACTGGAGCAGCAGCGCCAAGCAAGTGTGACGTCACGTTCGCTGCAGCTCGCCTCTTTCATCAGGGAGATCACGGGACAGAAGTAGTCTCTCAACACAAGTGCATTTTATTTAGATTAGACTTGTTGCTAGTCCATCCATCCATCCATTTTCTACCGCTTATCCCTTTTGGGGTCGCGGGGGGCGCTGGAGCCTATCCCAGCTACAATCGGGCGGAAGGCGGGGTACACCCTGGACAAGTCGCCACCTCATCGCAGGGCCAACACAGATAGACAGACAACATTCACACTCACATTCACACACTAGGGCCAATTTAGTGTCGTTTTTGAGAAAAAAGTCATTAAAAGTCTGTAGACACTTGAAGAATTCTCAAGGTAGAATAAGCAGCAACAATTGAAAATATGGCAAAACGATATAATGTAAAAATATATATTAATACTAAACAATAATGACAGATATGTTTTTAAAAGTATGTATACATATTTTAAGCCTTTTTAAAGAAAATCACATCATCATAGCAAATTTAGTGATGACGTCATGGTGATTGCGCCCCCTAACCACTTTGCCACCGGTATTTTTGGTAATCTAGGGGAAACTCTGTAAACAGCACTATACTGTAGTGCAGTGGTTCTCAAATGGGGATACGCATACCCCAGGGGGTACTTGAAGGTATGTCAAGGGGTACGTGAGATTTTTTTTAAATATTCTAAAAATAGCAACAATTCAAAAATCCTTTATAAATATATTTATTGAATGATACTTAAACAAAAAATGAATGTAAGTTCATTAACTCAGTGAAGCACAAGCTCAGGTTTCTCACTAAAATGTCTGTCAAAAAGAACTGTGAAAAGAAATGCAACAATGTAATATTCAGGGTTGACAGCTAGATATTTTGTGGACATGTTCCATAAATATTGATGTTAAAGATTTCTGTTTTGTGTTTAGAATTAAGTTCATGAATCCAGATGGATCTTTATTACTTCTTTGTCTTTTTTTTCAACCAAAAATGCTTTGCTCTGATTAGAGGGTACTTTAATTAAAAAAATGTTCACAGGGGGTACATCACTGAAAAAAGGTTGAGAACCACTGCTGTAGTGTACTCTACTATACCAATAAGTGTTTGTTAAATTATTCTATGATGTATGTTGTACTCTCTTTCCTTTTATTTTGCCTTTTCAAGTTGGTTAATTTCCTGTGTTTATGTGTCACCACTTTCTGATAAATGTGTAACTTAAAAAAAGCAAAAGTGTTAGTTTAGTAGTTTGTGGTTTGGTATATGATGACACGTGATCACACTCTAAGGGTGGATGAGTGTTGCTGGTTTTTCAGTTTTGACGTTCCATGAACCTTTCTTTCACTATGGACATAGTTATATGTTGCAATGCAAGCCTTCAGGCTCACTTGGCACCGTGGAGAGATTCATTATGCATCTTCAGGCCTGTTGTCATGGAAGCAAGTCCTCAACATCCACTATCAAGGTCAAGTTTTTACTTGATTTGTTTTTCTTTTGCATAATATTCAGTGGAATTATTATTTCTCACAATGTAGAGCCCCTTCCGTCGCACGTGGTCCTCTGGTCTATATTCCCTACAAGTTAACAAGCGTCAGAGGCAGACAGCAGGCCTCCTTCCTGGTGCCACTGAGTGAGGAGGTGAATCAAAGTGTTTCTGCAGGGCGGCGCTGCCTGGCTGTTACTCATTTATTGTGCACTCAGCCACTCAAAACAGGGATCTTTTAATGAGAGCACGCCAGAATTGAGAAATGCCAGCGTTCTTGTAAAGATCCCTGTTTCTTTGAGAGCTATTATTCGGTGAACTGTCACGGAAAGGGAACAATACAAGACATGTCTGACCATATATTTTAATATTCGCAAATTTCCACATCTCAAATCGATTAAGCGTAATGCAGAATAGGTTCTGGTGAAAGTATCCTGCAGAGAGTGACGTACAGCTGACTGGCGTGGGACACTTTAAAGGCCTACTGAAATTAATTTTTTTTATTTAAACGGGGATAGCAGATCCATTCTATGTGTCATACTTGATCATTTCGCGATATTGCCATATTTTTGCTGAAAGGATTTAGTATAGAAAGTACCTCGGAGTCTTGTTCACGAGTGGGGGAAGAGTGGATCGTGAGATCGACAGGCGGATCGGTGCGGCGTATTCAGTAATGCGGACGCTGTATCGATCCGTTGTGGTGAAGAAGGAGCTGAGCCGGAAGGCAAAGCTCTCGATTTACCGGTCGATCTACGTTCCCATCCTCACCTATGGTCATGAGCTTTGGGTCATGACCGAAAGGACAAGATCACGGGTACAAGCGGCCGAAATGAGTTTCCTCCGCCGAGTGGCGGGGCTCTCCCTTAGAGATAGGGTGAGAAGCTCTGTCATTCGGGGGGAGCTCAAAGTAAAGCCGCTGCTCCTCCACATCGAGAGGAGCCAGATGAGGTGGTTCGGGCATCTGGTCAGGGTGCCACCCGAACGCCTCCCTAGGAAGGTGTTTCGGGTACGTCCGACCGGTAGGAGGCCACGGGGAAGACCCAGGACACGCTGGGAAGACTATCTCTCCCGGCTGGCCTGGGAACGCCTCGGGATCCCCCGTTAGGAGCTGGACGAAATGGCGGGGGAGAGGGAAGTCTGGGCTTCCCTGCTTAAGCTGCTGCCCCCGCGACCCGACCTCGGATAAGCGGAAGAAGATGGATGGATTTAGTATAGAACAACGACGATAAAGTTCGCAACTTTTGGTCGCTGTTAAAAAAAAAAGCCTTGCCTGTACCGGCAGTAGCGTGACGTCACAAGTTGAAAGTCTCCTCACATTTCCCCATTGTTTACACCAGCAGCGAGAGCGATTGGGACCGAGAAAGCGACGATTACCCCATTAATTTGAGCCAGGATGAAAGATTCGTGGATGAGGAACATGAGAGTGAAGTATTAGAGTGCAGTGCAGGACGCATCTTTTTTCGCTCTGACCGTAACTTAGGTACAAGGGCTCATTGGATTCCACACTCTCTCCTTTTTCTATTGTGGATCACGGATTTGTATTTCAAACCACCTCGGATACTATATCCTCTTGAAAATGAGAGTCGAGAACGCGAAATGGACATTCACAGTGACTTTTATCTCCACGACAATACATCAGTGAAGCACTTTAGCTACGGAGCTAACGTGATAGCATCGGGCTTAACTGCAGATAGAAACAAAAGAAATAAACCCCTGTCTGGAAGGATAGACAGAAAATCTACAATAGTATTAAACCATGGACCTGTAACTACACGGTTAATGCTTTCCAGCCTCGCGAAGCTTAACAATGCTGTTGCTAACGACGCCATTGAATTTAACTTAGCTACGGACCTCGACAGAGCTATGATAAAAACATTAGCTCTCCACCTACGCCAACCCTCATCTGCTCATCAACACCGAAGCTCACCTGCGTTCCAGCGATCGACGTAGCGACGAAGGACTTCACCCGATCATCGATGCGGTCGGCGGCTAGCGTCGGATAGCGCGTCTGCTATCCAAGTCAAAGTCCTCCTGGTTGTGTTGCTGTAGCCAGACGCTAATACACCGATCGCATCTACAGCTTTCTTCTTTGCAGTCTCCATTGTTCATTAAACAAATTGCAAAAGATTCACCAACACAGATATCCAGAATACTGTGGAATTTTGCGATGAAAACTGAGCTTTTTGTATTGGATACAATGGCGTCCAAATACTTCCGTTTCAACCATCGACGTCACGCGCATACGTCATCATACCTAGACGTTTTCAACCGGAAGTTTCGCAGGAAATTTAAAATTGCACTTTATAAGTTAACCCGGCCGTATTGGCATGTGTTGCAATGTTAAGATTTGATCATTGATATATAAACTATCAGACTGCGTGGTCGGTAGTAGTGGGTTTCAGTAGGCCTTTAAAGGGAAAAAAAAACAGGGCTAGGCCAAAATCTGCAGCCACTTGGTGCCTTATTTGGGGTCATCAATTTGCAAAAAAAGCTGTTCTCATGATCTCTTAATGTGACCGTGGGAGGAAGCGCGCAGCGTAAAAGAAATTCCTGAAGACCATCTTTGGAATTGGTAGCTCATTTCAAAAGGCCCTTTTTTTAGAAGCTGCACTCCGAAACAGTGCGGGGCTGTTTCCATTCAGACGGTGGCAAGTGCTGTTGTCTTTAATTACGGTCAGCTGGTAAAAATAGTTACTAACTATATGGTTCTGTGGGCTTTTTTTCTTGTTGCAGACATAGAGCTTGGTGTGCAGATTTCCCTGTAGAAAATACAAGCTAGTTTCTTCCAAGTATTATTATCACTGGGGGGCTGGAGCAAAAGGAATTGCTAAGAATGCTACAAACACACACACACACACACACACACACACAGAGCAGGACGACACAAGCGTCAATGTAAAGTAAGGGTGATCGATCCATATGCCAATACTATCGATACCTAATGTAGTAATTAGGGCTGCAATTCTTTGGGTGTCCCACGATTCGATTCAATATCGATTCTTGGGGTCACGATTGGATTACAAATCGATTTTTTTTCTTTTTTCGATTCAACGCGATTCTCAATTCAAAAACGATATTTTTCCGATTCGAAACGATTCTCTATTCATTCAATAAATAGGATTTCAGCAGGATCTACCCCAGTCTGCTGACATGCAAGCAGAGTAGTAGATTTTTGTAAAAAGCTTTTATAATTGCAAAGGACAATGTTTTATCAACTGATTGCAATAATGTAAATTTCTTTCAACTATTAAATGAACCAAAAATATGACTTATTTTACCTTTGTGAAAATATTGGACACAGTGTGTTGACAAGCTTAGGAGATGTGATGTAAGTGTAAGCCACTGTGACACTATTGTTCTTTTTTTTTTTTTTTTTTTTCATAAATGTCTAATGATAAAGTCAATGAAGGATCTTTAATCATTGCTATGTTGAAATTGTAACTAATATTGATACTGTTGTTGATAATATTTGTTTTTGTTCCACTACTTTTGGATTGTTCTGTGTCGTGTTTGTGTCTCCTCTCAATTGCTCTGTTTATTGCTGTTCTGAGTGTTGCTGGGTCGGGTTTGGTTTTGGAATTGGATTGCATTGTTATGGTATTGCTGTGTATTGTTTTGTTGAATTGATTAATTTAAAAAAAATAATAATAATTAAAAAAAATAAAACTAAAAAAAATGAAAAATAAAAAATCGATTTTTGAAAAATGAGAATCGATACTGAATCGCACAACGTGAGAATCGCGATTCGAATTGGAATACATTTTTCCCACAACCCTAGTAGTAATAGTATATAAACAATATGAAAGTTATTAGATCAACATTATTAATTTTTTTGTTCTTATTATTACAAAATATGTTTTCTTGGTTTTTTTTATTTTTTATAAACTCAGTAAGTAAGTCTCTGAATACAGGAAGTTTTTGAGGGCAAAACCCGAATGATTTAGATGGGAACCAGTAGTAGTTTTTGCTTTTGTTTAGTTATTTTGCACTAGCAACTTTATTTTCCTGTAGCATTCAATACCACAAATGTGATGCATATTCTGATTTAAAACAATTCCAGCAAATGATTTGATGGTTTTATAAAAGTGTGGTATTGTGTTTGCTTTAGTTACTTGCTTATTTCTTAGTATTTTCAGTTCTATGATCTATTGTTAAAACGTCAAATCGAAACTCAAAATGGCTCTGAGGCCAAAAATGTTGATCGGGACAACCCTAATCTGTAGTATTTCGGGTTTTTTGTTAATAATCTGTTCTCTTGCTTCGCTTCGACTCACTCATAGAGGATCAGAATCGGCAGCATAAATCCCTGATTGGAACATCACTACTTTATACTGTATAGAGGGTACAATAATGTTTTATCATACAAAGAAACGCAGGACTCATAATGATTATATTGATATGAATCAGTTATCTACCTTTAGTGTATTATTTCACCAGGAACGTGAAGTCAGTCTTGGCCCTAAGGTATTTATTAACCAATGTTTAGTTTGTTGTTTGCTGCTGATATGTAACGCATTATACTGAAAGATGTTTTTTTGGGGGGGGGTTTTGCTCCTTCTCTACAGCTAAATAATCAAAATACGTGTATTATTTGTCAGTAGGATGCTGGAATACAAGAAGTGTCTATGTAATGTGCATTATTTGGCATGCTTGAATCTTTTTGATACATGCTAGTGTAGTTTTTAGCTTGTGAAGTTTGTGTCCAGCAACTGGGATCAAATATAGTCTAATAAAGTTTGTAGTGTGCTAGAAGGCACACAAAGTCTACTGAGGCGTAAAATATCCACAGGAATTAGCCTGAAACCAGCGCTAATTAAACACAAGTGTGTGCTTCAGTGTTGTCTGGTCTGCACATGTAAATAGATATCCACATTTTTCTGCACAATATAAGACATCCTCTCCATGATTATATGGATTGGAGCTTCCGTCCACAGGAGAATTGGGATTGTGATAGGACTGACCCAAATGATAGTTGTCTGACATTCTGTGGTCTGGATGCTTTAGGCTTCCAGGAATAACCGAGCACAATGTGTTTATCCCAACAAGCAAAGCCAAGGATAAATGTACATTGATTTTTGTAATGGGCCCTATACATCCGTGCTATACAACTTCCATGGGAAAATGGTAGATGGTCGCTGCCAAAAGAATGATCAGCACCATATACGGTTATCTGTGTGTGCTTATGTTTGTGCATGTGTGTGTGAGAGAGGGATAGAGAGCAATAGATCAAGGCTACTGTTAGTGTTAACATTGGCAGTCTGTCTGTCGCTGCATTACCTCACTGTGCTCTGTCTAAATAAACTGTGATGCTGCACAAGCTGGGACTGTCTGATTGGATGTATATGCTTTATTGATCAGTGGTGGCAACAAGGGGCCTCTCAGCTATGTTTGTTAATGGCCCCTTTAGCATAATCTAAATATGATATGAATTAATTAACGAGATACATTATTAGATACGTCTCGTCACATATACCGTATTTTTCGGATTATAAGTCGCAGTTTTTTTCATAGTTTGGCCGGGGGTGCGACTTATACTCAGGAGCGACTTATGTGTGAAATTATTAACACATTACCGTAAAATATCAAATCATATTATTTAGCTCATTCACGTAAGAGACTAGACGTATAAGATTTCTTGGGATTTAGCGATTAGGAGTGACAGATTGTTTGTTTGGTAAACGTATAGCATGTTCTATATGTTATAGTTATTTGAATGACTCTTGCCATAATATGTTACGTTAACATACCAGGCACATTCTCAGTTGGTTATTTATGCGTCAAATAATGTACACTTATTCAGACTGTTGTTCACTATTCTTTATTTATTTTAAATTGCCTTTCAAATGTCTATTCTTGGTGTTGGGTTTTATCAAATACATTTCCCCAAAAAATGCGACTTATACTCCAGTGCGACTTATATATGTTTTTTTCCTTCTTTATTATGCATTTTCGGCCGGTGCGATTTATACTCCGGGGCGACTTATAGTCCGGAGCGACTTATACTCAGAAAAATACGGTAACACAAAGCCAAGATGTTGATGTTTAGCTAGCTTAGCATATTCACCAACATTGGATTGGGTTAGCGTCTATAACAGTGGTTCTTAACCTGGGTTCGACCGAACCCTAGGGGTTCGGTGAGTCGGCCTCAGGGGTTCGGCGGAGGTCAAGACACACCCGACTCATCGTGTAAATACAAACTTCTCCCTATCGGTGTATTGCGGATACGGCAACAGCAGAAGTCAGACTGATTTGCAGGTGTGTAATTTGTTGTGAGTTTATGCACTGTGTTGGTTTTGTTGTTTGAACAAGGTGATGTTCATGCACGGTTCATTTTGTGCACCAGTAAAAAAACATGGTAACACTTTAGTATGGGGAACATATTCACCATTAATTAGTTGCTTATTAACATGCAAATTAGTAACATATTGGCTCTTAAAGGGGAACATTATCACAATTTCAGAAGGGTTAAAACCATTAAAAATCAGTTCCCAGTGGCTTATTTTATTTTTCGAAGTTTTTTTCAAAATTTTACCCGTCCATTTTCCTGTGACGTCACATAGTGATGCCGATACAAACAAACATGGCGGATAGAACAGCAAGGTATAGCGACATTAGCTCGGATTCAGACTCGGATTTCAGCGGCTTAAGCGATTCAACAGATTACGCATGTATTGAAACGGATGATTGTAGTGTGGAGGCAGGTAGCGAAAATGAAATTGAAGAAGAAACTGAAGCTATTGAGCCATATCGGTTTGAACCGTATGCAAGCGAAAACGACACGACAGCCAGCGACACGGGAGAAAGCGAGAACGAATTCGGCAATCGCCTTCTAACCAACGATTGGTATGTGTTTGTTTGGCATTAAAGGAAACTAACAACTATGAACTAGGTTTACAGCATATTAAATACATTTGGCAACAACATGCACTTTGAGAGTGCAGACAGCCCAGTTTTCATCAATTAATATATTCTGTAGACATACCCTCATCCGCTCTCTTTTCCTGGGGGTCTGGCGGCAGATTTCTTTGACTTTATCGTTGGAAATGCATCTGCTTTGAGTGTCGCAGGATATCCACACATTCTTGCCATCTCTGTCGTAGCATAGCTTTCGTCGGTAAAGTGTGCGGAACAAACGTCCAATTTCTTGCCACTTTCGCATCTTTGGGCCACTGGTGCAACTTGAATCCGTCCCTGTTCGTGTTGTTACACCCTCCGACAACACACCGACGAGGCATGATGTCTCCAAGGTACGGAAAACAGTGGAAAAAAACGGAAAATAACAGAGCTGATTTGACTCTGTGTTTGTAATGTTTTTGAGAAAATGGCGGATTGCTTCCCGATGTGACGTCACAACGTGACGTCATCGCTCCAAGAGCGAATAATAGAAAGGCGTTTAATTCGCCAAAATTCACCCATTTAGAGTTCGGAAATCGGTTAAAAAAATATATGGTCTTTTTTCTGCAACATCAAGGTATATATTGACGCTTACATAGGTCTGGTGATAATGTTCCCCTTTAACTAGTCATTATTATGTACGTATTAATGCCTTATTCGGCATGGCCTTATTATAACCCTAACCCTCTAACCCTGACCCTAACCCTAACAAAATAACTAAATTAAGTCTTTATTACTTAGAATATGTTCCCCTTGTGTCCAAATAACTCTAAATTAAGTATTTGTTACTTAGAATATGTTCCCCATACTAAAGTGTTACCAAAAACATATAACTTTGTCTTGAATTTGAAAAAAAAAAAACATTTTATTTTTCACTAAAGAAGGGTTCGGTGAATGCGCATATGAAACTGGTGGGGTTCGGTACCTCCAACAAGGTTAAGAACCACTGGTGTATAATGTAGAAAAAAGCATCAAAGTAGCCTCTCCGGCACCTGTCAATTTTTCTGTCCGCGGCCCTTAGTGGAAAAAGTTTGGACACCCTCGATGTTGACAATACAGACCTCTCATTTTGCGGAGTGCAGAGTGCATCCGTAATTGTTATTTCATGCATTAAGTGCATTATGATAATGACTTGCAGACTGCTGCCGCATTGTTAGTGATATGGGCTCCATTTTGAGCACACACTCGTTATGAAATATGGTTCCATGCCAATTAAAAGTTGAAGGGACTAAATAATTCACAATAATCACTTAAGGGTTGTCCTTGACGCTCTGAGTCACGCCTTCATCAGATGGAGCTTCCTGGACAGTTGCATGCTTGCAATCGTTTTCATGTTTACATGAGTTGAGTGAGAAAGAATTAGAGAGCCTTTACCTCAACCTCATCTAAATCAATAACCCCACTTATCTACCAAGATCAAACCAAAACTGATGTAAAACAGTAAAGCCATGAGTTTATGCAACCATTTTAATGACCGTGCTTTCTCTCTTCCTTGTCTCCTTCAGCTGTTGGCAGCAGCTCGTCATGCAAGCACAGTAGCTCCACCACCAGCGTGCATGCGTGTCTGAGTCGAGCGGCATGTGCCAGCAGTGACAGGAGCCGGCCGGGGGTCAATGGGAGAGGTTCTGGCAAGAGGCAGTTGTCGCAGTCCAAACCACCAGGTACACAAAGCTGGCTGTGCAACTTCAAAAGGCCACAATATAAACTATTGTGCATTGTCAGCCTGTTTATATCATATATTGCATTTTTCTGTATCATTACATCCTTCATTACATTTTCATCATACTCTTTTGTACTACATAAATCAGTCACGTTTAGCTGTGTCCCAATCAGCAAAGTAAAGGAAGGTAAGAAAAAGGGGATTCATGAAAGTTGAACTTTGTATTTGCTCAGGTAAATCATTCAACACTGATAAGACAGACAGGAGACTCTTTATGCAGCAGTTAATAATGTTAGATATTTAGCTGCAGCCTTTTTTTTACAGGCCATGCGTGGATGTCAGAGAGCCCTTGCTGCCTCCTTCAGCCCTCAATTTGCACTGCAGTGCTTTTAGCTCTGGGCTATGCTGACATGCGTCTGAGTAGAATCCATGTTTATTTTTCCTTTAGTGCCTCCCAAACCAGCACACCTTCAGAGCCCGCTGACAGAGCTCTCGTCCCCTCTGGCTCACATCCAGAAACCCCAATTTAGACCAGGGATGGAGGAGGAGGGACTTGTAAGAGGAGGAAGGGGGTCAGCAAACCGAGAGAGGCTCAGAGTCAAACACTCCAAAGTGTCAGACCTCATCAGCCATTTTGAGGAGAACAGGTAGGAAGGAGACATTTCCTCTCTTCTGGTGTGTGGCTTTTCCTTCTCTGGAAACCACAAGTGCAGACCCAGTCTATTTTCTGTCCAACTTCATTTCAACAACTGCGTGGACCTAGATATAAGCCGCACCCACCTAATTTTTAGACAAATGTTATTTATTACTTATTGGCCACACACGTCTATTAGCCGCAAGTTTACACATTGAAGTGTGAAATATTTAAACAGGCACTTGTGTTTATTCACAAATTTAACAAAAGACTGCAGTGCCTGTAACACAACTGCCTTCGTCCTCCTCCTCCTACTCCTGCATGCTGGGGCGGTCTTTGGTGTCGGACTTGAGGTGACTTGGGATTGCTTTGTCCAAGGTTTTTTCAGCCTTATTTTCACTTACACTTAAGTTCCGAGGCGGGTCGCTTGTGGGCTTGTGCTTTCTTCTTCAGCACGTTACTGTCCAGCCTTCGGTACCCGTTGGTAGTGGTGGATTTTCATTCTGAGGATTGACTGTCTGGCTGGGTCGATCCATTTCGGCTTTAGGACAGAGTCGTGTGCATTTCTCCAAGATGAGAGTGAGTGCATAACGTGCTAAATGGGTAAATGAATGATTGTGTGAGTACGTGGACAACTTATTATTAGTTGTTTTTTTTAAGTTATAAAGAATAAATTAAAACAATTATTTATATATATTTATTTATTTTTTATTTTTTTTATTTTTTTTTTTCCTACCGCTTGTCCCTTTCGGGGTCGCAGGGGTGGCTATGTGTTGCCAATCAAGACCCTGAGCCCGTGGATCGAACCC